>NW_015387886.1:336101-352533 GCF_001527695.2 Protobothrops mucrosquamatus | reverse complement strand
GCCCGTTGCTGGTTGGCTAACTAGCAACAGGGTCTTGCCAGCCAATGGAATTGTGTGATTACAAGCCAGGGGAATCCCATAAAAGAGGGCTCCCCTGGCCCAGAGAGCCAGTCCGGATTTACCTTATGCCTTGCCAATAAACCAAGAGCTGACTGTCACTCGACTCGTGTCTTACTGCCTGCGCGATCTAACACTAAATTCAATATTTAATCCCAATAACTTTGTATACTGATCTATCATGAGTAAGTTCTGGATAATTTTCATTGCAAGCCATTGGAAACTAGACTCTTTTGAGGATGTAAATTAGCTTCAGCTGAAATGCAGGATCCCCAACCTTTTCAGAAGACTAGACATCATAGTAAGAAAGCTTTCAAATGTGAATCTGAATACAAGAGAGAGAGCCAACCTTATAGTTAAATTATCTGAAAATGTTAATAGCTATCCTTTTCAATTATCTGGAGTTATCTTTAATTGAACCAAGTATAGTGGAAGAGGGCAACTATCTACTGCTAGATGTCATTCCTTCTTAGGGCACCAGTCTGAAGAAGATGGGTAGTATATCACCATTCTTCATTCCATGTCCTAATAGCATTCCTACAATTTTAAGAACTATTCCCCTAAAACATGGAAAAGGTGACTATGAGATGAAGGAATAAAATGGTACTCTGTCTTGAAGGGTACAATCCAAATTTCAGTTGCCACATTATTCAAGAGGGATGTGCAACCACATCCTGGAGTATTGGCTTCTTTGGTCTAGGATTCCTACCTCCCAGCAATTCCCCACTGGCAGAATGGAACACCCTATTCCATTCTCTTCCCAGTTCTCTTTTCAGTTTATTTCTTTCCCAACAATCAGTTGGCTTTTCACAATCAGTTTAGTCCTGTCCCTTTAATTTTGCAGTCCTTAAGATCCTTCTAGGTTTTGTGATATTACCATTGTGTTAATGAAGGGTGCCATTTTGGTTTAAAAGGAAAGATTAACCCTGTATTAGAATCTATCAAAAGTGAGTCATCTGGGCCTGAAAATTGCATATGCCTCTCAACCTCCATTTTTTACTCTCAGGGTCTTCCAAGATTATGCCATGAAAAGTTAAGTTGGAAACTTTTGTGGGTTTTTAGCAGCATATGGTTGTCTTTTTTTACAAATAAATACTAACAATGTTTCTATTCTGAATACATATCTTAGCTCATCCCACCATAAAAAAACCTCTAATAATGGGAGGAACAGAAAATATCAGCATTATCTTTACTGATAATGTCACTGCATCATCACCTCTATCATCATCTCCATCATCATGTCCCTCATGGCTCAAAAAAGTGAAACAGAAATGTATCCTGAATTGCATTGAATTCTTCAGCCCTGAAATGTATTATATGGAAAGAAAGATTACCCATAATTTATATATTCATTAATTCGGATCCACCACATACACTCTACAGAGATTTACTCAGATCTGGATCTCATAATCTTTGAACATGTAAGTGATTTCATTCCATCAGTAAGACTGTCTTAGTCAAGTGGCCCAAATATTTACGGAATAGCAAATAGCAAACATGCTTGCAGTTAAGTGCATTTCATGTTAGAAAGAGGGCTGCTATGTGGTCAGTGGGATGATCTGCCAGCCATAGTATCTTTAAAGTTCTCCAGTTGGCTGCCTGAAGTCTTGAGAACAGCTTCTTCTATATAGAGAACATTTAGCTTGGCCTCTGGTTTAAGAGGAAGAAAGTCTATAAGTTTTTGTAAGAAATTATTTTTAACCCTGGAGGGAGGGATAAATTATTGCCTCTCTCAGTCCCAGCAATCTCTGTGAGATTCTTGGCATTAACATGCTTCCCGTCAGGAGTTCTATAATCAGCCATTCCAGTGATCTATGGTTCTAGAAAAGTGTTACTCAACCATGAGAAGCTTAAGGCCTGTGGGCCTCAACTGTCAGCAGCTGGGGAATTCTGGGAGTTGAAGTTCGCATGTCTTAAAGTTGCTAAGGTTGAGAAACTCTCATCTCCTAGGACAGGGGTAGGCAACCTTGGCTCTTTTATGGACTTTTATGGACTTTTATGGACTTTTATCCATAAAAGTCCATTCTGGACATTCTGGGAATTCAACTCCCAGAATTCCTGAGTTCTGGGAGTTGAAGTCCACGAGTCATAAAAGAGCCAAGGTTGCCTACCCCTGTCCTAGGAAGACTTGTGTTTATCATCACAACACTGAGCAACATTCTGCTCCAGTTTATTATTTTCAGGAAATGTCAAGGGCAGGATTGCAAATGATACCCCATTTTGCATTCCTGGAATGGAAGCACTTTATGTTGGAATCAATTGGTGTTCTGACATAAAAGCAAAAAAGCAAAAAGCAAACCCACATTCAATTGAATATTATGTTTGTCATTTCTGTAGGGAGGCAGGTTAGCAATTCCCATCATGCTGAAAAGTAACTCAGTTCATCAGTGAATGAGTTGCTCATAAACGATGTTCTTGTTATAAGTTGCATGAAATGTTCTTATTGATGAGCACTTCCTGTGATGCTCACTCATCCTCATGGGGACTTTGAACGAGAGTTCTGTCCACTCCCATCAGGATAAAGAAGAAACTCTCCGTTAAAAAAAAAAAAGCTAGTATGCATTCTGTAGTCTAAGACAGAGAAGAAACATCTGCTGAGCGTTTCCTCTTTGTTAACGCTGCAAAGTCTGCAATTTTTCAATAGCTGTTAAGTAAGTAAAACAAAAAGAATTCTTCAAATCTTTGGGGAACTCTTTTACTGGCCATTTCCATTAATAATATTTGAGAAAGTGTGGAGCTTTTCATTGATGCGGCCTGCATTCCCAGAGAGTGTTCCAACCCTATAAAAGCAGCTAATAAAAATATATCTGGCTCTAGTTTCCACAATGAAATGGCTCCCCTGACTGCAGCACAATTCTCTAAGATGAAGAAGCTTTTTCCAGCACTGTGTCTCATAGGCGTGAACACGATAACAAGAGCAACGAGAAGCTTATGGTCAAAGAATTGTCTGCTCAGTTTAAATGGATATGCAAAACACAGTTTCACTGATTTTGGTTCTCATTCCTCCCCTTCTCCTTCCACCTCCTCCTTCACAAGGTTGAGATGATAGACTCTGATTGACATGTTTGCCCATTTCTTTCCTGTAAACCATTCCTCTTATATGTGTAATTGGCCTTATTCTTTTTTATTGCGTTTTTTCTCACATTCACCTCTCCATTCTCTGTTCTTTGGGCAAGATCCTGTTTTCTTTGATGTATCTTTGAGCAGTTTCTCTGATGAACTGTAAATTCCTCTTGCCTTGTTTTCTTTTTTTGTTTTCCTCAGATCTAGTTTCCACTCTCAGCTGCCTCTTCAACCCCAGCATCTCTGAGCTCCAGGTTTCCTCTTCTCCCATCTCTTTTGCTTTCCTAGCAACTGGACTGTAAATTAGTGTTTTGCAAGCAGTGAAATATATTGAGCCTTCCCCATCTGAAGCTATCAGAGGCTTCATGGCTTTAAATACATCCCTGAATATCTCAAAGGTGCTTTTTTCAAAAGGCCCCCAAAAGGATTATGTTTTTTACCCTTGAGGAAGAAGAAGAAGAAGAAGTTTCACTTCTCCTCCAAGAAACTTCATCAGTTCTGGTTGGATGGTGGGGTGAATGGATGGAAGGATTAGTTTTGACAGGATGTTGGGGTGAGGGTGGAAGGATTATATTTCTTTGCAGTCATCTGGTCATTAGCACTCTCTCTGAGAGCCATTGAGGCCACTTGGGGGTTTATCTGTGCCCTCAGGGTCATCTGAATCAGAGTGCAAATGGGTGTGGAATCTTCTTGGAACTGCTGAAAGGACCGTGTTGTAGACAGAAGACAGGTGGGTATTATATTCCTTCCCCTCTGTTGAGGGAGGGTTGTTCAGTTCTAACATTGATGCCCTTTTTTACCCCTCTTTCAAACTAATGGTCCTCTCTATCCAGAATGTGGGCAAAAAGGCCCCAGATTGAAGCCAACCCATCTTCCCAAGGAGTCCAGCAAGAGTCACTAGCCAACAGCTTCTCTACTTTGGTTCTGCAACACCTCCCAAAAGCAATGGGTTTATCAAAGATCGCCTGTTCCTGGGTAATTTCTTTATCAGTACAGTAATTTATTTGATAACCTCCAGCAGAACATAAAAGTCTTACATTAATTTATGTAGGCATATAATACAAGACATAAAAATGAAACCAACACAGTAAAAATCCTATTTTTTTCTACCTAGAAAGAATGAAATATAGTGATGTAGCTTGGGACCAGGAGACCACATCTGAAAAAAATTATGGAACTCATATTTCACACTCAGAATATATAATATATAATAGCATAAGTAGATTTCTGTCTTTACCTTGAAACAGCACACTATTTAAAATAAACAATGTGCTCCAAATAAGTTAGGTCAGCCTTTCTCAACTTTTCTATCCTGGAGGAATTTTTGAAATAATGTTAAGGTCTCAGGAAATCCCTGCACAAAAATTGCACGTGCGTGCGTGCACACACACACACAAAGACAAAAACTTCACCATACAATTCATTTCAAACCTATACCATCCATATTTTACAATGTTAACAATAATAGCAAAGCAGCAGGTCAGCAGTTAAGTCACAGGGTGTAAAAATGCCACCACTGCAAATGCTAGTATTGCATAGTGTGCAAAGTTGAAAAAATGTTTATTTTTAATTTTTTGGTCATGTTCTCTTAGCACCCCTTACAGAAACCTTGGGTTTTGTGGCATCCCAGTTGAGAAAGGCTGAATTAGGCAATGTAAGAGATTCAGATAATTCTCCAGATGTTTTGTAAAATCCTGAATATCTGGAAGAAGAATATAAAGTAGAGATGTGGTTAATCAATATAAGGACCAGGAAATGAAAGTATGGGTGAATTAATACTTTATTTGTTTGCTTAGTGGCTTGTTTGATATCTGTCCTGCCTTTTCTCCATAAGATAGAGGTGATGCTCAATCCTTCAAACCACAGAAGACTTCTAAGCAGAATAATTCATTCTGCTGATTCCTGTTATATTGATTCCAAAAAGGATTTCAGGTAGTAAATTGGGGGAGGGGGGAAATAGACCTTTGGACTTGAAAAATTGCTTGCAGACAAACTCATTAACTGCAACTGATGAAATAGAGAAACAGAATTCCAGAAAGTGTACCCAGTAATATGACACTGATGAAATGTCAGCCAGAAATTAAAATGTCACTGAGGCAGCATCTCTGAAAGCAAAAAATTGAATCCAAAGGACAATATTTTGCCGTTTCTGAAGTGGGAATATGTAAACAATAATAAACTTTCTGCCTCCACAGAGTAAATGAGATTCTAATCAAAATTAGATTCATTTGATTAATGGTAGATTTGTGACATTCTTTGGTTAAAAGTACATATTTACTTGAAGGTCTTTGCATAATACACTCTACCTGATGGGTACTCATGAAGCTCTTTTCTGATATGTTTTCAACATTTTCAGAAGCATTATACTAGTGTGTGTGCATGTGTGTGTGTGTATAAAAATACATTTTCATAAAAACATAGTTGGAAGGAACCTTGGAGGTCTTCTATTCCAACCCCTTGCTCAAGCAGAAGACCCTATACCATTTCAGACAAATGGTTGTCCAGTCTTTTTTTTGAAAGCCTCCAGTGATGGAGCACCCACCACTTCTGATGGCAAGCTATTCCATTGGTTGATTGCTCTCACTGTTAGGAATTTTCTCTTTAGTTTTAGGTTGCGTCTCTCCTTGGTTAGTTTCCATCCATTGTTTTTTGTCTTGCCTTTCGGTGCTTTGGAAAATAGTTTGATCCCCTCGTCTTTGTAGGAGTCCCTCAAATATTGGACCCTGCTATCATGTCTCCTCTAGTCCTTCTTTTCATTAGACTGGACATACCCAATTCCTATAATCATTCTTTGTATGTTTTAGCCCCCAGCCTCCTAATCATTCTTGTTGCTCTTCTCTGCACCCTTTTCAGAGTCTCAATATCTTTTTTATATTGTGACTAGAAGTAGATGCAGTATTCAAATGTGGTCTTGCAAAAAAGAAAGAGAGAAAGCCCTACTAAAAGTGCCCCAAAGTTTAGACTTTTGTCACACTGTATAGTATGAGGAAATATGCAAATGTGGCTGAGTGGCCACTCATATTATTCCTCCATAAAGTTGTCATTCATGAACTTTGGCTTATAGTAAAATGTCTTGTATCATTTGACCAGAGAACACCAGCTATTATCACCAAAAAAAAGAGCATATTATAAAAGCCAAGGAAGTTGATAAAAAAGTAAAAACTACCACTACAAAATGTATTCATTTCCCTCAAGATAATCAATAAAAAAACACCCAAAGGTTTCCTTCAGAGGTGATGCAAATTATGTTTGTACTGAAAGCAACTTAAAGTGATCAGCTAGTGTGGATAAAAAATAGATGTTAATTTCTTCTCTACATGCCTCAATACTTAGTACAGCTTGAATTTAATAGACCAGAGATCTGAATCACCACAAAGCAGCTTCGTACTATAGTATATTGCGTGCAAGTGAGCGAATTACATTTTTGAGTTATACAGTAAATGGCTTCCATATGGTTGATACATCCTTCTGAACTTTTACAAGAGCAAGCAACCATATGACTGCTTCAGGTTTTACTGAGCACCTATTGAGGCCAGGGATTAACTCTTGGCCCCTAAGGAGTACCTAATTAGTTCAATATGACACTCAAATAGTGAGAAGAATGTCAGCATTCAGATTATATTCATGGATGACATTTTAGCAGAGAGTGTTAAATGCCAAGGGCAGGTTATTTAGATAGTAAAATTCAAAATTACTCCTCTTACATGAATGAATTTGTTTCTTTGAGCCAAGTTCTGTTAACACAATGTGATTGTGGGGAGAAGGTACCCACACACATATGACTTTGTTACACAGAATAAAAGACAGATGCCTAGTGTTGGTAAAGTGTTGGAAAGAATTATTTCCCTAATTTGTGATCACTTCCAATCCAACCCTTACAGATATTGTGCTAGGATGCAGGTGCAGTGGTGGGACACATATTGCACACAGTTTCTTACACACTAGTCCTCATGCCCAGAGTTGCTTTTTGTGTGACATGGGTGTCTATATAAATTAGAATTAATTAGTTAATTCATATTAATGAATATGAATAAAATATTAAAATTACCTCAATTACTGGGCAGAATTTACATTATAATATTGTGGCCCATGTTTTGTCAATTGCATAGCAAAATGTACATTTTTGTGTAGATATCTAGATAGTACAATATCTCTGTGTTGCTTTTTTGGGGTTTGCAATAAAAGGAAACCACATCACAAATGTATTTTCTGGCTAATATATGTAACAGATGGACTGATCTAATTTATGTTTGAGTAAGTATAATCATAAACATCTATTCCAAGACAGAGATGAAAACCCATGACCTTTTGTACATACATCTTTTGCATGATAAACATCCTGAAAAATATAGAGGCTATGCTAAAGTACATTGGGAAATAATATACTAACTCTACATTAGATTAGATGAAGAGATTACAAAGGCATAAAAGGGCAAATAATTGCACAAAGGATTTGTTCTGTTTTCAAGTGGAACAGAATGCTATGGCTTTTCCCAGCTTCTCACATCCCCTTCCCAACCCCAAACCACATTTGTGATAAGGAAACAAACTGGAAGAATTCTGTGTAGCAGCTTTATGTCTTATTAGAGCCAACATATACTGTAAATATAGTTAAAGAGATCAGTGGGAACTGTGTGACAATCCCATCTTCAAAAATTATGTACTGACACCCAGCCAAAAAATTAGACAAATGAAAATAACTATATCATTTTGAGGAACAGACACCTTATTGAAAATAGAACAGTCGAATTGGCCAGTCAAATTAAGTATCTAATATCACTGGTATTCATTGTGGTATAGACAGATAGAGATTCATTCATTCATGAGATTTATAAGGTCACCCAATTCAAACAATGCAATTCTGGATGGTTTAGATAATAAACAATAAACCAAACAAAAACAAAACAGAGCTAATATCATATACTGTATATTAAACATATGCAATATACAAATTTTCTTTACTTCTTCTTTTAACAAAACAGCAACTAAACTAGATTACAAAAGGAACTTTCACTGAATTGGCCCATAATGCCGGGGGGGGGGGGAAGAGTCAGGTTTTAATGGTTTTCCCAAAGGCCAGTAAAGTTGGGACATGTCAGGGTTGATTTTTCCAAAAACAGAAGCAACCCCAGAACAGGCATTCTTCCTAGTCCTATAAAATGACAACATTTAGCAGAAGGAACCTGGAATATGCCTCCCTGTGGGAGCTGGCATATGTTCTTCAGAGAAGGTGGTCCCTCAAGTAACTTGGACATATGCCATGTAGGGCTTTAAAGACGATTACCACAACTTTGGATCACATCTGAAAGCAAAGCAGAATGAGCAGGCAGCTGTGTTGACATGACACATTATGGAGTAAGAGACATCATTATCAGTGAACTTACATGGGCATCAGAAGATACATTCATAACTACCCATGCTTCTGCATTCTAGATCATTTTAGATTCTGGATTTAACAGTCCTATGAAGGGCTGGGCTGATAATGATGTCTCTTACTCCATAATGTGTCATGTCAACTCAACTGTCTGCTCATTCTGCTGAATGAGATACCATACTTCTCCCCAAAGTCCTTTTCTGATGGTATTATGAGGAATTTTAATACTAGACTAAATGTATTATCAGATGTTTATGAAATGTATGGTGGGATTCAAATATGTGAACAACCAGTTCTCTGTGTGGATGCCACTTCCGGAAGTCCATTCTGGGCCTGGGCAACAAAAAATTAGCTACCGGTTCTGCCGAAGTGGTGAGAACCGGCTGAATCCCACCAATGAAGTTGGCCAATTCATTGTTCATATAAATTTAATAAATAAATGAATAAATGTTTTCAACTAGACGTGGCTCCTTGGAATGACAATTCAGTTTTCATTCATGATGTATTTTGAAATATGCATATTGATGGATATATAATCTATAACTGCACAATTACAATTCTTAGGCTTCAGTTTACATCATCATGACATCATCTGAACTGTTATTTTATAGTTGCAGGGTTCAATCCACGTTTTAATTAGTGTTTGTATTTTAAAAAATTCTTACAATGACAGAAGGCAAGCAGAATATGAATACATCGCAAAGGAATCACCTGCTGCTCAGCAAACAGATAAAGCTCCAGGGTCAAATTAATAATGTCAAGTTTCAATATTAAATAGGAGTAGAAGCTGTAAATTATAGCATAATGTTACATTACTGAAGCAATAACTGTGAGAAATTAGCAGACCAGATGTTGTACGCATACCTATTAACATGCTGCATTTTCTAAAAGAGTAATCTAATGACAGTGACATTTTTAGAACTGCTGAGTCCCCTAATTATAACAGCCATGTGGCCTATGAATGCTGTAAAATTGCTCTCTGCAGCGATTTAATTTTACTACTCTAGATGTCATCATTTAAATCTTCTTACATCTAAATCTTGCTATTACGGTAGATATGAGCCAAGGCACTCACTAGGGTGGCTAGCTGTAGGGTTGTTTCTCATAGAGATCCATCTAATGGTCTGATTGCAAATCTACCTCCCACTGACATGTAAATGTTGAATTAAATGCAGCTAGTTTAATTTACTGTCAGGTCATTCATCCTGTTTCTTCCTTGGACACCTCATGAAAATAAGCAACTTGCTTGCCAAGATCAAATATAAGAACTTTTCTGGCACTGCAGTTTGAAGCAGAGGCCATCCAATTGAAATTTAAAGGACTCCTAATGAATGGTATGAGGGGGGGAGGGAGGGAGGGATGGAGGGAAGTGATAAGTTTAAGAAAATCATCAATGATTCAGGGCAGAGGAATATAAACTGATCCCCTCTAAACAGCTTGGATTTTTGTTTTCATGTGCCTTGATCAGCATGGTCAATGGCTAAATACTGTATGATGGGATCTATTGTCTAAAACAACAGTTTTCAGACTCCTGACTTATGAATTCAACTTTAGTTCATTTTGATATTAATCTATATTTTTTGGTTACATGGCAAGAAATGCAACCAGGGTTCAGTAGGAGCACTTTTTTTTTTATTAAAGGTTTTATAAAGATTACAGTATAAACCCCCATACCCACCCCAAAACCCCACCCTCCCCCTCCCCCACTTCCCAGAGCTGAACACAGGGTTACAAATATAATAATCAAAATCTATCTAACATTAACCAACTATTAAAATAACCAAGTCCATAATACGCTTTAACTCCCCTCTAACACAAATTTAAACAAATTAAAGTTAAACACAATAATAAACATATTCATAACCTAAATATTAAACAATACCATACTAATATTAAAAATAATAATAATATCATCTAGTTAAAACTAACAAAAATTCCATTAAAATAAACTATTAATAATAACAATACTCTAGAGTTTACTCATAACCCAAATGAAACTTTTTAGTCCCATATTTATTCTGAATATAATCTATCCATCTTCTCCAGACCGAGATATATCTTTCTTGTGATTGATCCTTCAAATAAGCGGAAATTTTAGCCATTTCTGCTAAATTTCAGTAGGAGCACTTTTGTTTCAGGAACCACAACCCTTTTGCTAACTAAAGCCACAACATCAAAAGGGAATTGGGTAGCATCTTTTTCAATTATCAAATTTTATCAAAAGGCACAAGGAACCATTCAGCCTAAAACAGATTCTTGCCAGCAACTAAAACAAAGTGTAATTATGTTTTAATTAACCCACATTTATACCAACAGCACATCCCAGTCAATTTCACACATAAGATTAAAAGTACTTTTACATGCTTCCCCCCCCTCATATGATATATTCCATTATTTGTCAGCATTGCCCCTTTGAATTCTAAGTTAGACAAACAGGCTTTTACTTTTTACAAAATAATTAACGGACACTCATTTAATTGGAACTCAAATAAAGACAAAGTAATATCACAGCATTTAAATCTTCCTGGTCATTTGAATTCAGATTTCAAAGTCACTGTGTTAGAACAAAGAAATGTGACCAGCCTCATAGAATGACAGACTGCCACATTCATAAACATAGAAGGGCTTTAGGCTATCTCAGTAAGCCTTAACAAACACAATGAGTTTTTTTAGACATTAGATACTCATCATCTGTCTCACAGGTAACCTGCATCTGCATAACCACCCCTTTTTCTCCCCCACCTTTTTTCCTTATTGCTTGTCAAATCCCACCTCAGTTTAACTTGTTCTGTGCATCTGATGAAGTGAGCTATAACTTCCTGCACTGTATTTTAATTGTGCATTTTTTTTCTTTCTTTGCCTCGCATACTCTTCTAAACCTGTCCTCCTTAACTTCTGAAGAAGTAAAAAATTATGGAAAAAGAAAAATGCACAAGAGGTTTCTAAGTGGAGCTGATACCACCTAGTCTTCATAAAATGCTATGATTGAGCAATGGCTGTTATACCAATTCTAAAGAGTCATTTAGAAAAATTCATTGGATCTAATCCACCGTATTTAAAGGCGAATGTTAAAATAATAAAAAAGGAACTCTGTTGCCACGTGTTTTGCATGTTAGAATAGAATAGAGCTGAAAGGGACCTTGGAGGTCTTCTAGTCTAGCCCAGGAGAACCTATACAGTCTCAGATAGGTAAATGTTTAGTCTCTTCTTAAAAATCTCCAGTGATGGAGCGCCCACGATTTCTGGGGGTAAGCTGTTCCATTGGTTGATTGTCCTCACTGTCAGGAAGTTTCTCCTTAATTCCAGTGCTTATAAAAGAAATTTAAAAATTGAACAGTGCTTATAAAAGAAATTTAAAAATTGAGGGGGTTTTATCTGATTTCCTCACTAAATTCCAGCATTCTAAAGAAGCCATATTTATGTGAATGAGTGATTTTAAGAAAGTAAGAAGAGAGTTGACAAAAGCATTAGAACTTTCCCATTTATTAAACAAATAGAAACTTTGATCCTGCCAATTAACCTTTAGAGAACGTTTGACAACACATGTTCGATATTTTTTTTCAAAAGTTACAAAATTATACATTTAAAAAGAATAAGCCCAACCTTGGTTTTTTTGTATCTTTAATATTTCATATCCTGCTTTAACATGTGTTTATGGCCCTTTGGTTAATAAGCTTAAGTAAATAAGCAAGTTTGCAAATTTTTCTAAGGTTACTTGAAAGCACACCTTACTGACAAAAGCAAGCCTTACTTCTAAGTAAATATGCAGAAGATTGAATTGTAAGCTACTACCCTAATACATCTCCATTAACAAGTTTACAAATATAAAGTGTCTATCTCAGATAAAACTAATGGCTCTTGAAGCTTGATTTGGGCAGTTACTCTTCTGATCAGATATATTCTGTCTGATTTCTTTGCTTAATTTTTTTAAAGTTATAGATAAGTAACCGAAAGTTAGCTTGAACAGTTATAGTCATTTTCCATATTAATTAAATATTTGTTTTAAAGAAGTTTCTGAAGGTGAAGGGTTCATAAACAAAGCACTGGAAGTTCTGTGAATTTAGATAATTTCAAACTTGTAAACAAAAGCTTTTGCATGGTCTAGAGATCAGCAATTAACAGTAATTAGTGATTGCATCTGCTGTTGTTTGCCAAATTCACAGTAGCAAGTAAGTACAAAAGAAGTTAGAAGATCACCTTGGATACACCACTGTGTTTCAATTTCCTTTATTAATCTGCCTTGAATGCTAATGGAGATCTATCTTCAGGGAATTGGGAAAATTTTATCCATTGTTGTTTATATTACCTTTCAACTAATTATCACTTTTCCCTCTCTCCGCAGATTGGAATGGACCTATCTATAAAATCTGGTAGAATAATTTGTAAGGCAACACAAAATATAGAAATTGTAGAATTTTAGCACTATTAATATAGTCGTGTGTGTGTGTGTGTGTGTGTGTGTGTGTGTGAGAGAGAGAGAGAGAGAGATGTATTAAAAGTCAACCCCATAGATCAATCACCATATGTTTTGTTTAGTAAAGTTTTTACTTTGTTGTTGTTGTTGTTAGTTGAGAAGTCGTGTCCCACCCATTGCGACCCCATGGACAACGTTCCTCCAGGCCTTCCTGTCCTCTACCATCTTCTGGAGTCCATTTAAGCTCACGCCTATTGCTTCAGTGACTCCATCCAGCCACCTCATTCTCTGTCGTCCCCTTCTCCTATTGCCCTCAATCTTTCCCAGCATTAGGCTCTTCTCCAGTGAGTCCTTCCTTCTCATTAGGTGGCCAAAGTACTTGAGTTTCAACTTTAGGATCTGGCCTTCTAAAGAGCAGTCAGGGTTGATCTCCTTTAGGACTGACTGGTTTGATCGCCTTGCAGTCCAGGGGACTCGCAGGAGTCTTCTCCAGCACCATAGTTCAAAGGCCTCAATTCTTTGGCGCTCAGCCTTTCTTATGGAAAAATTTTTTTTACTTAGGAATGCTCAAAGGTCATATGACAAATGAATAAAGAAATATTTAGAAGTAAATAGAACCCAAGTCAAACATTTAGAGCAAGAGGCCTGACCTTTTATACACTCTGTAATATGATTACTGTAGCTTACTTCAGATCAGCAGCTTCACAGGCCTTTTAATATACTGTAAATATTTCTGTACACCTATAGAAAATATCAGATTATAAATTACCCTATTAGCATATATTTTAAATTTAATTCTGTCTTTGAATTAAAATATTACCTTATTTGGAATTTTAACAGTAGTCCCATGAATCACTTCAAGAAAACTAAATATCAGACTTCTTTAACTTTTTATACTTCATCTCTATTGCAATTCAACTCCTCAATTCAACCATCACCATTGGAGATTATGGATGGTGAACTTTAATACACCTGGAAGGCACCAGGTTGAGAAGGCTATTATGCCCCATAATGTTATTAATACTCTTTTTACAAAGATCAGTTCTCACCACATAGCAACCCTCTTTTGAGATAAGGGGACATTTCAAATAGCAGTAGAGATGAAGATATATTCACAGATGATTGTGCAGAGTTTTCTTGGAAAGTGACTATAACAACAGGAACAGTGTTGGACCAAGCTAGAAGTACATCTCATCAGAAGGTGGTCTATGCTTGGTTTCATATACACATATATCAGCCTCAGGATGAAACTGGCTCNGAAACTGGCTCAATAGTAGTAACTGCAAGAGGGATCTTGGAGTCCTAGTGGACAATCACTCAAAAATGAGCCAGCAATGTGCTGCAACTGCAACAAAAGCCAACACAGTTCTAGGCTGCATCAACAGAGGATTAGAATAATCCTGTCACACCTGCCAATTTAATAAATAAAATCACTCTCACATGAACACCTCACTACAGAACCGATAGGCAAGTGTGCATCTATCAAACTTTTTCCCAGCCTAACTTACTAAACAAGAAGAAATGTTGGAGCACCAAACTTACATGAAGGATTTATTCAAAGAGCAAAGTTGCTCTAAAAACCGATGAGCCATATTTAACTTTGAAAAATGTCCTATGGAATGGCCTTTATTTGAACACTTAAAAATACACTCTGTTTAGTTCTGAAGGCTTAAGTCTGCAGAGCCAATATGACTGAGGGAAATTTATTCACTGAGCAGAGTACGTTCAAAGTTCATAATGTAAACAAAATCAAAACAACCCCCATCCCCACTAAAACTCAAGAGGCCCAAACAAATGGAAGGAATGAGAGATGGAGCAGTAGTTTACAGTTATTTCTGCTGGAATGCTTCACTTTGGCAGGTCATAAAGTCCTGGTGAAGACTCAACCATTATTTCTCTGAATTTCAGCACATCTATGGTCCACTCCCCTCATCCACATTCTCTTGTCTGATCTAAAAATTAGATCTTGTTTATATAGACAGACCAATATAGATGTTTACTTTTTTTTAAAAAGTCCATATTTCCAGAGTCATAGTTGTTTTAATGCATATCTTTCTGAGAGCCATCAGTTCTGTCTATTTCAGCTGAAGTTACTCAGCTTCAGAAACTGCAGTTTTGGCTTCCTCTCAGTGGCATCCAAAGATACAAACAGCTGTATCTTTCTTTCCTGATTACAGCTAGTCCTCAACTTATGACCACAACTGAGCCCAAAATTTCTTGCTAAACAAGACAGTTGTTAAGTGAATTTGTCCCATTTTATGACCTTTCTTGCCACGATTGTTAAGTGAATCACTGCAGTTGTTAAGTTAGCAATACAGTTGTTAAGTGAATGGGGCTGCCCCATTCACTTTGCCTGTCAGAAGGTCACCAAAGGTGATCACATGACCCCGGGGCTTTGCAACCATCATCAATCTGAGTCAGTTGCCAAGCATCTGAATTTTGATCACCATGGGGATACTGCAGCAGGCATAAGTATGAAAAATGCTCATAAGTCCCTTTTTTCAATGCCGTTGTAACTTTGAACGATCACTAGATGAACTGTTGTAGGTGGAAAACTACCTGTACTGCTCATTTCATATATACTGCAGAGAGAGAGAGAGAAAAGTGTTTCCTAAGCAGCAGTGGAAAAGGAATGCCCAGTTTCTAGATCCCATCTGAAATTCCTTTCTGCCCATCATGGGAAGAACCTAAAAAAAAAAAAAAAGCAATAAAAGAGGTGAAGAGGTCTCCGAGATTGCTTCCCATCTCTTTAACTTTCCCCCTTTTTAAAAATAATTAGTTTTATGATGTAAAATCATAATAATGTATTTCTGAAATAGATGGCACTACTAGCTCTAAAACAGGGGTCTTCAAACTTGGCCCTTTTATGACTTGTGGACTTCAACTCCCAGAATTCCTCAGCCAGCATGCACGCTGGCTAAGGAATTCTGGGAGTTGAAGTCCACAAGTCATAAAAGGGCCAAGTTTGAAGACCCCTGCTCTAAAACATATTCTGCTTTGGAACAGCACATTTGTAAAAAAAAAAAAAACCAACAACAACTCATAGATCAGCTGAGTGATGTGGTTTCCTCCTTTGTAGCATTCTCACACGAACTGCAATTCTATGTGAAATAAGGTGAAAACTTTGCTCGTGATGAGGAACGGTGCAATCGTAGCTAGTGTAGGGAATTTGGGGAGCTATGCAAGCCCAGGAAATGCACACACCGGACTGATATTAACGTGGAGTCAGCAAATGTTAAAGTGATGAAGAACCTGAACTAAAAAGTAAAGCTGTAAAGAGGAAATACATGGGCTATAAAATCTGAACAGTTACTATTTTTGTTTTTAAGCATTCTTCTTTGGAGACAAAACTCTTCCCTTGGCAAAGAAAAAGAAACATCTTGTATTTTTTTATTGTATATTTATAATAAACATTTAGGAAAAGGAAAAGAATAAAGGACAGACAAAGAAGAAACAAAAATGAAAATACGAAAAAATAAAGCAAAACAGATAAGCAGGGAATTTATAAACATCATAAAAATAGC
>NW_015387886.1:331806-336049 GCF_001527695.2 Protobothrops mucrosquamatus | reverse complement strand
TAAGCATTCTTCTTTGGAGACAAAACTCTTCCCTTGGCAAAGAAAAAGAAACATCTTGTATTTTTTTATTGTATATTTATAATAAACATTTAGGAAAAGGAAAAGAATAAAGGACAGACAAAGAAGAAACAAAAATGAAAATACGAAAAAATAAAGCAAAACAGATAAGCAGGGAATTTATAAACATCATAAAAATAGCATAACATCTTTAGCATTTTGGCAGAAGATGAATATATTGTATCATTTTAAAAATCGCTAATCCCAAGAAAAAGTAAAGCCCAGATAAAATATAACAGCAATAGTCATAAAATAAATCATAAAATATAAATAAAGCATACAATAAGATTAAGAACTATAGTAGTTTCTATCTGAGGAATTAAAGATCTTATATTAAAGGAACCCAAAATTCCAGAAGTGGCACAAACCTGTATATACAGTTTGGATCCAAAAATGGTTTTCAAATTGAATTCGGTGTCAGGTTTAGGAAATTATTTTAGACACTGAGGTGTACTGCCAGAGTTTAATTAACCTTTGTTCTACAGCTTAGCTGGCTCAGGAATTCTGGGAGTTGAAGTCCACGAGTCATAAAAGAGCCAAGGTTGACTACCCCTGTTCTACAGAAACAACTGAGGGTATTTTCCAAAAGAACCATTGAGTATCCTTGCAACAGCTACTATATACAGAGCTAATGTGGTATCCTTGTGGGATGGTAAGGTTTAATTATCTTCAATTTAAAAAAAATAGTAGGTTGAAAAGAAGATGCACTTTTTAAATTTGGTTTATCCTATTTTAAATTATTTTCTGAAATTATTGAATTTTACAACATTGCTGCCAAATCCTGATCATTGTATTTCCTGTCATTTTTAGAAAAGGAACAATCCATTCTAGCAATCAATATTGAAATAATATTCCAATGGTAAAACAGAACCAGTTTTCTCTCCATATCTCATTGAATGTAAATTAAATATTTTTCTCCTGTTGTAATCTGTAATCTAAATTCTGCCTCCATTTCACTGGTTTGAATTTGAAATCATTTCCACCAGCAATTTATAAATAAGATCCACCAAAAGCTCAAAGTTTTGTGTTAGAAGGTTTTCAGATTTTGTTTCCATCTTGTTCTTACAGTTCCTATAAAGCTACACTGCTCATTTGAAGATACTAAAAGTTAGAGTCTCATAAGATTTTATCTTTGTTTTATTAATAATCAAATATTAAAAGTCTCTCAGCTGACTGAATATTTGTTGTCTCTCAACTGATAGAATTTTTGTGCTTTCCTTTTTATGAAAATAAATATTTCATAATGAGACAGAAGATAATAAAACTGGTTGGATTCCTTTCCTGTATTAATTCCAGATTTTTAATTTTGGTGCATATTATTACATACTCTCTTAAGTGCAGTTTATTTCTATTAATCCCAATGCAGTCCAACTGGAACTCCTAATCCATCAATTGAGGCAACTTAATCTTAGGATGATAGAATCCATTCTGCAATCCAAGTTATCTTGATAACATAGTTTAAAGTTGGGAGATACCAAACCACTTTCTTTTGAAACCAGTAGTATATTAAATTTATCTTTGCTTTTTTATCATGCCATATAAAAGTTGTTACTTGCCTCTGCCTGTTCATTTAATACCTAATTTCCTTCAATCATTTGGAAAAGGCAATTAAGCCTTGGCAGAATGTTCATTTTAACAGCTGTATTTCTTCATTATCAAAAAGTTTTGTTCCATCTTTTAAAAAAATGCCATTATGTTTTTTCCTCAGATCTCTGAATAGTTATTTTTAAATGGGCTTTTATTGTTTTTGCAAATTCTCAGATATTTAACCTTTTGAGCAATGGGATTGAAACCCATTATGTGGTACAACTGTTCTAAATCAACATTTGAGTTTTGCCTTACTGACCTATGGTACTATCCTGACCCCAAACCATGCTACTGTATAGCAACTGATTTTCTTTTGAAATGTCATTTCCTTTGCTTTGATTCCTGCAAATACTGCTTCCAATTTATCAGTGTTTAAAGCACAATTTCTTCTGCAAATGCATTTCCTTCCACATCCGTTGCATTTGGATGTGCCAAAGATCATGCTAGCTGGACATTCCAGAAGCTGCAGTTCCAGTACATCTATGAGGAACCAAGTTGGAGAAAGCTATTGTAACAAAAGGTCTCTTTTATCTAATAAAATGCCTCCCCCAAAAGCCCACAGTCTGCCTAGCCTTTCCTTCAAATGTCATTTCCTTCCTATTTGAAAATAGTCCCTCTCTCCTACGTCTCCTTCTCTTTTTCCTCTTGTTTGTTTTATATTTCACTTTTCTTCCAGTAGCTCAAGGTGGCATATAAAATGTTACTTCCCCTGGATTTGTTCTTTCCAAATCATAATTGCCATATATCTATAAAATCAGGTTAACCATTTTGAAGCATATAATTAGATCTGTATATGACCAGATACATCACAGATGATTGAACATGCTTCTTTTAGTGACTGGTCATGATAAGGGAGGTGGTTTGTCAGTTTCCTCCCTTCTAAACTGCAACACAGCTACTTTCTTAATATCATATTCACTATTACCAAGTTTACGGGACCACTCTCAAGAACTTCTTTTAATACTAGTTTTCCGTAAAAGAACAATTAGCAATTTACAGATGATAAAAATTAACATTTCACTAGGCCTCTGTTATTTCCACCGCTTGCAGTCTCTGGTGCTTTGTAATTCTTCTGTGTGTCACCCAGTTGGGTGGATATGGAAGGGAAGAGTTAGAAGGTTGCATTAATTTCTTACTAGAACCCCACTTAGTGGTCTATAAAATATTCATGAACTGAGAATTGATCTTTGAGATATACAAGCATATTCACTATTCCATGAATTGTACTCATCTGATTTCCCCCCCCCCGCTCCCCCCAAGATAAAGGGTTGGGGTTTAATTTTCTTGAACACTGACTGTATTATCTTCCAGAAGAACCTTCCCCATTACAAATATTAAGGGCAATCCTAGGCCTACATACTGTATCTTAAAATTTGCCTCTATATCACAGCAACATCTTATTTCAGCTAATCAGAATGTCTTTGATCTACATACAGTGTTGTGTATGAGATTCAGATTAAAAGGTTGAATAGTAAAGTGTCCTTCATTGGCAACCCAACTGCAAATATGAAACCACCTCTCAATTGCATTGGCCTATATAGCATATATATGTCAATGACAATGATGTTTCTATTTATTTATACTGGCCAATGACAGTTAAAGGTTTAATACATGGGTTGTTTTGATGTATGTTTGGTTTTATTTTATTGCATAATTTGTGGGTATTAAAAATATTCCCTGCCATAGGTTAGGTGTAGAAAAATCTATACGTGAAATTATCTCATTTAGAAAAAGCCAAATTCTCATTCCAGTGGACACAGGAAACATCTTATGAGAAAATTGTTTTTATTATTTCAGTTAAGCATTTAATCCTATTAATCTTACCACCTTAAACAGCGCTGAAACAATATATGTGAAGATTCTGGAACAAATAAAACAATGAGTTCTCTAGATGTCTCTCAGGCCTTTCTCAGAATGAAAAGGAATAAAGGTACATTGATTTTCCTGCAACATTGCTTATCTATACTGTACTGTTTTCCCTAAACGTTTGTAATCGTGGAATACAAACCCACCATTAAAATAGAAAACCAGAAGCATATATTTAATTCTGCATCCTCTCCTCCATAGCAGCTAACAAACTGCCTATGGAAAAACCATAAGGCAATTGTCCTTTCCTGCTGTTCTTCTTCAGAACCACACTGGCACTGTTTCTGGAAGTAGTACATGATCATTATGATTAGTAAGCATGGAGAAGATTCAATTCCACAAATTTGTCCAGTCCCTTTAATGGTATCTACTTTGGAGGTCATGATTATAGTTTGTGTAGCAGATTCCCTTTGTATATAGGAACCATAGTGTTGTGTTCTTTGTATTCCCCCCCCCTTAATCCCCTATGCATATCCTGATCACCCATTAAGGGTGATTGCCCTTCACCATTGATCGCCCATGAAGGGTGATTGCCCTTCTCCATCTGCATACAGTTTCATGCCCGTTGCTGGTTGGCTAACTAGCAACAGGGTCTTACCAGCCAATGGAATTGTGTGATTACAAGCCAGGGGAATCCCATAAAAGAGGGTTCCCCTGGCCCAGAGAGCCAGTCCGGATTTACTTGATGCCTTGCCAATAAACCGAGAGCTGACTGTCACTCGACTCGTGTCTT
>NW_015387886.1:312360-330715 GCF_001527695.2 Protobothrops mucrosquamatus | reverse complement strand
ACGACCTCGAGTGTCCAGGGTGTCTGGGGAACCACACACGAGCAAACTGTCGGTTCCTAGACACCACGTGCAGCCGCTGCCTGAGGCGAGGACACATCGCAAAAGCATGCCGAGCCTCGCACCCGAGTTCCAGGAAACAGCGTTCGCCCCCACGGAGGCACACGTCTCCACCACGACGATCCCCGCCACGCCGCTCGCCACCCCATAGACCGCGTGAGAACAGATGGAAGGGGTCAGCCCGACCCGAAGGGAGGTGCGACCAGAGAAGGGGCTACGACGACCAGGATGAGCGCAAGGTGCACCACATGGTTGTCAGCCACACCAACTCGACTGGCGCGGAAAAGAGAGCCAGTCCGGATTTACTTGATGCCTTGCCAATAAACCGAGAGCTGACTGTCACTCGACTCGTGTCTTACTGCCTGCGCGATCTAACACATAGAGTTTCATTGAATGCCTTCAACTACTACTATTATGAGAAAGGAGAAACAACTTTTCTGTATCCATTTTTTTCTGTACCTAGCACAGTATTTCTCAACCCTATCCACTTTTAAGACATATGGGGAATTCTAGGACTTAAAGTCCCAAGTCAATTGTTTGCGCATGCCTGAAGATGGCGGACGTCTGTACGTAGCTCCGCAGTAGTGGAGACCAAAAATGGGCAGAGGGGAGCCTTGGAGGCCCTCCGAAGGTCCGGAGACCCGTCCCCAGGCAGATTTCTCCCCGGTGAGTTCCCCGGGATTGGATTTGGAATGCGAGGGGACGCGGGGATGCGGAGCCGACCGGGTAGCTGTTTTGTCGGCTTTCCCGGCCTTTCCGTCCCTCGGCGGCCTCGCTGGCGGTTTCGTCCCTCGGCGGCCTCGCTGGCGGTTTCTCCAGCGACCGGCGGTTTCTCCAGCGACTGGCGGCCCCTCCCGGCCTCGGAGACATTTTTGGCGACCTCGGCGGTCTTCCCAGCGGTCCTCGGCGGCCTCGGCGGCCTCTTTAAGAACTTTGCCAGCGGCCCCGATGGCCCTTCCAACGGCCCCTTCAGCAACCATTTCGGCCCTTCCGGTGGCCATGGCGGCCTTCGGACGGCTTTTTCAGCAGCCCCGGTGGCCTCGGTGGCCCCTCCAGCGGCCCTTTTGGTGGTCTTTGGGCCTCGGTGGTCGTTTCGGCGGCCGCGATGGCCTTGGCGGCCTGTTTAGCGGCCTCTTTGAGGGCCTTTCCGGCCGTTCCGGTCCCGGCGGCGTTGGTGGCTTCTTTGGCGGCCTTTTGGCGGCTTTGGAGCCTTCCCAGCGGCTCTGGCGACCTCAGCGGCCTTTTCAACGGCCTCGGCCGGGTGAGGATCTGGGGCCTGGATTTGGACTTGGCCCGCCCCGGCCTAGAGGGCCCGGCCTGGAGGACTTGAGGACTATCTCTCGAGGTTTGTTTCCTTGTTTCCTTGGCCTTGGTTTAGAAGACCTGAGAACTGCCAAACAACATCTTCCCTTCTGTGCCATGGACTCCCTTTGTTGGACTTATGTACCCCAAGACGGTCCTGCTGGCCCTGCGCGACTCACCCCTCGCGCAGGCCTGGCCCAGTAACATTTCTAGGGCCTACCTCGAGGATGGGGTGTGGAACCCCGAGAGGTGGCATGCAGCAGTTACAAACAAAAAATTATCTAAATTGTCCAAATTGAGAGCTTTTTTACAGGGGTGTTTTAATAAATTTNTAAGCATTCTTCTTTGGAGACAAAACTCTTCCCTTGGCAAAGAAAAAGAAACATCTTGTATTTTTTTATTGTATATTTATAATAAACATTTAGGAAAAGGAAAAGAATAAAGGACAGACAAAGAAGAAACAAAAATGAAAATACGAAAAAATAAAGCAAAACAGATAAGCAGGGAATTTATAAACATCATAAAAATAGCGTAACATTTTTAGCATTTTGGCAGAAGATGATGAATATATTGTATCATTTTAAAAATCGCTAATCCCAAGAAAAAGTAAAGCCCAGATAAAATATAACAGCAATAGTCATAAAATAAATCATAAAATATAAATAAACCATACAATAAGATTAAGTACTATAGTAGTTTCTATCTGAGGAATTAAAAATCTTATATTAAAAGAACCCAAAATTCCAGAAGTGGCACAAACCTGTATATACAGTTTGGATCCAAAAATGGTTTTCAAATTGAATTCGGTGTCAGGTTTAGGAAATTATTTTAGACACTGAGGTGTACTGCCAGAGATTAATTAACCTTTGTTCTACAGAAACAATGAGGGTATTTTCCAAAAGAACCATTGAGTATCCTTGCAACAGCTACTATATACAGAGCTAATATGGTATCCTTGTGGGATGGTAAGGTTTAATTATCTTCAATTTAAAAAAATAGTAGGTTGAAAAGAAGATGCACTTTTTAAATTTGGTTCATCCTATTTTAAATTATTTTCTGAAATTATTGAATTTTACAACATTACTGCCAAATCCTGATCATTGTATTTCCTGTCATTTTTAGAAAAAGAACAATCCATTCTAGCAATCAATATTGAAATAATATTCCAATGGTAAAACAGAACCAGTTTTCTCTCCATATCTCATTGAATGTAAATTAAATATTTTTCTCCTGTTGTAATCTGTAATCTAAATTCTGCCTCCATTTCACTGGTTTGAATTTGAAATCATTTCCACCAGCAATTTATAAATAAGACCCACCAAAAGCTCAAAGTTTTGTGTAAGAAGGTTTTCAGATGTTGTTTCCATCTTGTTCTTACAGTTCCTATAAAGCTACACTACTCATTTGAAGATACTAAAAGTTAGAGTCTCATAAGATTTTATCTTTGTTTTATTAATAATCAAATATTAAAAGTCTCTCAGCTGACTGAATATTTGTTGTCTCTCAACCAATAGAATTTTTGTGTTTTCCTTTTTATGAAAATAAATATTTCATAATGAGACAGAAGATAATAAAACTGGTTGGATTCCTTCCTGTATTAATTCCAGATTTTTAATATGGTGCATATTATTACATACTCTCTTAAGTGCAGTTTATTTCTATTAATCCCAAAATATTTATGCAGTCCAACTGGAACTCCTAATCCATCAATTGAGGCAACTTAATCTTAGGGTGATAGAATCCATTCTGCAATCCAAGTTATCTTGATAACATAGTTTAAAGTTGGGAGATACCAAACCACTTTCTTTCGAAACCAGTAGTATGTTAAATTTATCTTTGCTTTTTTATCATGCCATATAAAAGTTGTTACTTGCCTCTGCCTGATCATTTAATACCTAATTTCCTTTTTCTTTATTTTCAATCATTTGGAAAAAGCAATTAAGCCTTGGCAGAATGTTCATTTTAACAGCTGTATTTCTTCATTATCAAAAAGTTTTAACTTGTTCCATCTTTAAAAAAAATGCCATTATGTTTTTTCCTCAGATCTCTGAATAGTTATTTTTAAATAGGCTTTTATTGTTTTTGAAAATTCTCAGATATTTAACCTTTTGAGCAATGGGATTGAAACCCATTATGTGGTACAACTGTTCTAAATCAACATTTGAGTTTTGCCTTACTGACCTATGGTACTATCCTGACCCCAAACCATGCTACTGTATAGCAACTGATTTTCTTTTGAAATGTCATTTCCTTTGCTTTCATTCCTGCAAATACTGCTTCCAATTTATCAGTGTTTAAAGCACAATTTCTTCTGCAAATGCATTTCCTTCCACATCCGTTGCATTTGGATGTGCCAAAGATCATGCTAGCTGGACATTCCAGAAGCTGCAGTTCCAGTACATCTATGAGGAACCAAGTTGGAGAAAGCTATTGTAACAAAAGGTCTCTTTTATCTAATAAAATGCCTCCCCCAAAAGCCCACAGTCTGCCTAGCCTTTCCTTCAAATGTCATTTCCTTCCTATTTGAAAATAGTCCCTCTCTCCTACGTCTCCTTCTCTTTCTCCTCTTGTTTGTTTTATATTTCACTTTTCTTCCAGTAGCTCAAGGTGGCATATAAAATGTTACTTCCTCTGGATTTGTTCTTTCCAAATCATAATTGCTATATATCTATAAAATCAGGTTAACCATTTTGAAGCGTATAATTAGATCTGTATATGACCAGATACACATCACAGATGATTGAACATGCTTCTTTTAGTGACTGGTCATGATAAAGGAGGTGGTTTGTCAGTTTCCTCCCTTCTAAACTACAACACAGCTACTTTCTTAATATCATATTCACTATTACTAAGTTTACGGGACCACTCTCAAGAACTTCTTTTAATACTAGTTTTCCGTAAAAGAACAATTAGCAATTTACAGATGATAAAAATTAACATTTCACTAGGCCTCTGTTATTTCCACCGCTTGCAGTCTCTGGTGCTTTGTAATTCTTCTGTGTGTCACCCAGTTGGGTGTATATGGAAGGGAAGAGTTAGAAGGTTGCATTAATTTCTTAATAGAACCCTACTTAGTGGTCTATAAAATATTCATGAACTGAGAATTGATTTTTGAGATATACAAGCATATTCACTATTCCATGAATTGTATTCATCTGATTTTCTCCCCCACTCCCCCCAAGATAAAGGGTTGGGGTTTAATTTTCTTGAACACTGACTGTATTATCTTCCAGAAGAGTCTTCCCCATTACAAATATTAAGGGCAATCCTAAGCCTACATACTGTATCTTAAAATTTGCCTCTATATCACAGCAACATCTTATTTCAGCTAATCAGAATGTCTTTGATCTACATACAGTGTTGTGTATGAGATTCAGATTAAAAGGTTGAATAGTAAAGTGTCCTTCATTGGCAACCCAACTGCAAATATGAAACCACCTCTCAATTGCATTGGCCTATATAGCATATATATATATGTCAATGACAATGATGTTTCTATTTATTTATACTGGCCAATGACAGTTAAAGGTTGTTAAAGGATACATGGGTTGTTTTGATGTATGTTTGGTTTTATTTTATTGCATAATTTGTGGGTATTAAAAATATACCCTGCCATAGGTTAGGTGTAGAAAAATCTATACGTGAAATTATCTCATTTAGAAAAAGCCAAATTCTCATTCCAGTGGACACAGGAAACATCTTATGAGAAAATTGTTTTTATTATTTCAGTTAAGCATTTAATCCTATTAATCTTACCACCTTAAACAGCGCTGAAATAATATATGTGAAAATTCTGGAACAAATAAAACAATGAGTTCTCAAGATGTCTCTCAGGCCTTTCTCAGAATGAAAAGGAATAAAGGTACATTGATTTTCCTGCAACATTGCTTATCTATACTGTACTGTTTTCCCTAAACATTTGTAATCGTGGAATACAAACCTACCATTAAAATAGAAAACTAGAAGCATATATTTAATTCTGCATCCTCCATAGCAGCTAACAAACTGCCTATGGAAAAACCATAAGGCAATTGTCCTTTCCTGCTGTTCTTCTTCAGAACCACACTGGCACTGTTTCTGGAAGTAGTACATGATCATTATGATTAGTAAGCATGGAGAAGATTCAATTCCACGAATTTGTCCAGTCCCTTTAATGGTATCTACTTTGGAGGTCATGATTATAGCTTGTGTAGCAGATTCCCTTTGTATATAGGAACCATAGAGTTTCATTGAATGCCTTCAACTACTACTATTATGAGAAAGGAGAAACAACTTTTCTGTATCCATTTTTTTCTGTACCTAGCACAGTATTTCTCAACCCTATCCACTTTTAAGACATATGGACTTCAACTCCCAGAATTCCCCAGCTGGCTGGGGAATTCTAGGACTTAAAGTCCCATGTCTTAAAGTTGACAGGGTTGTGAAACACTGATCCAGCACAACCTTCTGAATCTCTTTCAGTGTTTCTCCTTATTCACATTTTCTCCAAACAACTTTGCTTAGAATATTTTCTTACTGAGATATTGTTTATTTTGTTGCCCATTTTTACACTTTAAGAATAAAATAACACCATCCTGAGATATGATATGAGCTGGTATTTATTTATTATTATTTGAATTTATTATTTGAATAAATAAAAAAAAATAAAATAAATATTGCCTGTTCTAAATTGAATGGTGATCTCATCCAGATGCTCATCTAAAGCTACCATAACTATTGACCTTGGACTTCTGTGGCAGACCTCAATAGTTATTCTTATATGAATTGATGTAAGGAGGTTTTTCTAAAGATGGAAATTTTGAATATGCTTGTGTTATAATATAATGGGTTCTCCTAGAAGCAAGGTTTCAAAGTGATAAGGCATTCTATCTTCCTTAATGGATTTTTGGTTAAGAAAAAAAAAACCAGTCAAGATGCAAGGGGGAAAATATACAAGTGTTACTAATGGAAATAATGGGCTCCTAGATTTTCAGAATAGTCCAGATCCAATGTTAAGTGCTTTCATAATAAAAGCCTTAGGGATTTCATAATAAAGAGATCTCTAGCAAAGATCTTCCTAGTTCTCTGAAGTTCTTTTAACTGGAAATTCTGTATACTGAATGTGGAAGTTTCTGTGTAACAAAATCAAGACTTTTCTATATAATTCTTTGAAATCATCACATAGTGTTCCTTTTTCAGACTTATGTATTTTTCTAGAATTAAAACATACAAGCGTGGAAGTTCCTGACCATTACATAAATGCAAAAAAAATAAATCAATCTGATGTCTCTTTACTGAGAAACTGATTAACAAAACATGTCACTTTGATTAATCTTGTTTTCCACAGTCTATTCATAGACTTCTGTTTGTTGGTGGGACAAACTTGATGGTCCCATCCTATTTAGCATAGCTCTTATCTCTTAGTAACTATGTGGTCCAAATATGGTTGCCTCTGTCTCTTCTCCAGGCCATTACCTAGAGTCATATATATAGCTTCTATGATGGAGGAATTATATTTTTGAAATTCTTCTGACACAATACCTGCCAAAAGAGCAATTAAAGGCACCTCAGGAATAACTCTGGCAATGATGCAATCATGGGATAATAATGATCTATCCAGCTTCTATTGGCCACCTAAGTCTGAAAGCATTTGACTCTGGGCAATGTCATCATTTAAGTGAGCTGCAAGAGAATAGTTATGCAACCTCTTGTTGGAATTTTTAAAAATGAGAATATTAACCTCCTGGAGTATTTGAAACACATAATGGGGTTGATATAAGCATGTAACCCCTCACTAATACCTTTATTCCTGTACTAAATCCCACTTTGGGATCAATAAATTTGAGAGAGGGAGAGGGAGGGAGAGGGAGGGGGGGAGAGAGATCTAGGCTATAGCCCCAAGTTGGTTATTCAAAGGCCAAGTAACATCTTCAATTCAAAACCAATTAGATAGAGCATTTTAAGTTAGAAAGACCAACAATAAGATTTTGAGCTAGGCGGGTTTTTTCATTACCAAAACAAAAATGTCTACGCTATCAGAACAGAAAAAGATAACTTTTGAATTTTTTTTGTTTTACAAACAGCTGAAAAGAAAATGTAGTAGAGACACTATTTTGTTCTGAGTAGCCGCACAGGAGCTGTACTTCTTAACCATCATGAATAGACATGTCATGACAGAATAGAATTCAGAACCTCATTCCCATTCAATCCTGTGTAATCAGAATTAATAAGTTTGAATTGATGTTCATTTATCTTAAAAGCCAGTTGTTCCTATATGGGCTCAGAAATCTCTAAACAATGAAATTATTTAGAGATCACAGCTAACATTTCCCCCTTCCCTGTTCATTAGTAATCTGCAGTTTTGGTTATTTTGCCAACTGATGTTTGTTGAAGTCCTTCCCCTTTTGTACAGAGCTTTAAAAGACTTAAAGATACATTTCCTAGATAGATGATGTGGGATTTCACACTGGCAAAATCAGCTTAAGTTGTAAAGCAAGAAATCTAGAGTAAGGCCATTCTAAGGATCAGGTGTGGGTGCAACCAGTGGCATTTGCTGTCACAGGATAAGTTTCACGTTACATCTTGCAATGAACAAGTTATCTTCCCATCTTGCTAGACAGTCCTTAAAACTCATCTTCAATTCACAAAAATCTTACATCTTTGATTGTGTGCTTTCAGGTTAAAATGAGTCAGAAGCAGACACAATTTAATTTAGGAGAGACATAATGCATTACAACATTGAATCTTTCAGTGCTGGTCTCTGGGTGCTGCTAAATAGTTAATGCTGTTCCTGCAGTATTAGAATTTTATCTCAAGCATTAAAACTTCCAAGATTTAGCACTAGGTTTATTCTAGAATAGGGGTTATTTCTCATGCTAAATCACCCAGGGGAAAAAAAAATTACTGGAGCCTCCTTCATTATAATGGTGCTTCCATGTGCCTGGAGCTATGGACTGAATTGTGGTCTACTGTCTCAGACAGGAAATAGCTGGAATCTCATGTGTGGGCAGTAGGGACTGCCATACTTCCTTTCCGTTCAGAGCAAGCCCATCTCGAGGGAGATTGTGTTGCAAGGAGTCAAGGACAATCTCATGCATCCTCTTGTAAGCATTTACACCTTCTCCCAGAGGCCTGCCCTCCTTTGGAGAACTGTATAGGGCTCTAGATAGCAAAGTTATTTTCAGCATCTCATGCAGCTGAGTTCCATACCAAAACACTACAGTTGCAGCCTCTCTCTTACTCTTTGAATTGCTAGATCCAAACCTAGAGAGATTACATATTCTTTACCTTTAGATCTACCAAAACACAAAACATAAATCAGTGACAGCTGCTTGATCCCTCCTATGAGCTATGGTGGAGTACACGGTAGCAGATCATATTATTGTTTGGGATTTGACATGGTATGCCCTTCATATTACCTTCTCTGTAACACTTCATAAGGTGTAGATATTTATGCCAACTCCCCACCATTCCTTTTACTTCTTCCAAACTATCTCTAACCTTGAAGGCTGGCCATTTTTAAAAAATTTCCCATGTCTCCCAACACTTTTCTCCTAGTCCTCCTGGATGTTACAGCAGCTTTCAATGCCATCAGTCATAGCACCTTCTGTATATGCTGTGTGTATTGGGAATGAGAGTGTCTTGGAGGATTATCCTCCTTCCACAGCTGATACTAATTGGTGATGGGAACAGGTCCAGTTGTAGGCCCCTAAAATGTGGGGTGTCTCAGGATTCAAGTTTCTCACTGTTCCTTTTTAACATCTATATGAAACTGCTGGGTGAAGTCATGTATAATAGCACAAATCAGTATTATACATGTCACTCAAGACCTGGCAGGTGATATCATTTCAGTGCTAATCCATTGCCTGAAGGTTGCAAGGGTCTGGATGGGAAGGAATTAGCTCTGGCTCAACCTTAGCATGATGGAATAGTTTGGGGTTTGGGGCTGTTCTAAGTCCAATGATGTAATAACTTTGGTTTTTGATGAGGTAATACTAGGTCAGAGCTGGTGTACAATTTGGGGGTTCTCCTAAACTTGCAACTGCAACTCAGGGAGCAGGGAACAGCTATGACCAGGGCTTTTTTTCTCATAGAACGCCCAGAACGGAGTTCCGGCACCTTTTTTGGATGGAACCTTGTAGTGTAGGCAAGGCGGGTTGTATGACATGTGTGAGTTCCGGCACCTTTTTTTTTTTTTTTTAGAAAAAAAGCACTGGCTGTGACTGTGAGTGCTTTGCAATAATTGTCTTGTGCAATAATTGTGCCCATTCCTGAACAGAGAGACCTTGATCATGGCCATTCATTTCCCAATTGGACTATTGAAATGTATTCTACATGGGGCTGCCCTTGAAGACCACCCACACCAAAAAAATAACCAAAAACCTGGTCCAGGAAGGTAGCATAGTATTGCTTTGGGCCTTGATGTGAGTCCATTATTTGTCCATGTCACACCATTGCTACATGAGCTACACACTGGCTCCCAGTTTCTTTCTGTGTGCTTTAAACTTTAAAATCCTATATGGCACAGAATCAAATTATTTGTGAGGCCATTTTTCCCTGAGGTATCTGCCTGTTTCACCACATTAGATGGAGTAGGCACACTCCTGGTCTCTTCCCTTAAATATAGCCAGCTAGCAGGACCAAAGAAGCATGCCTTTCCACAGGAGCCCCTGCCCTTTTGGAATACCTTCCCCTTGAGATCTGGCAAACATACAGCTTTTGAACCTTGCAGAAAACTGTAAAGTTCAGGGGGGAGGTTCCCCCAGGCATTGGGATAATAAGGTTGGAGTCTGGAGATCACATAGATGGAGGAATGTCTACGATGTGTTAGATTACCTAGTTTTTTCTTGATTTATTTTTTTTTACATTGTATGTGATCTTAGCACTGTTGCTAGCCACTCGGGATTGTGTGCAATAAGCTTGGCTTTTATATAAATCTTTTAAATAATTAAATAAATGCAACAGATTAAGGAGCAATGGTTTTGAGGTTGAATATTTCCCCTCTTGTAAGGGTACATTTCAAGATAAATAGGAAGTGATACCCTATACCTTGAAGTGTCTAGGCATATGCTCTTACCGGTTCAATACTATACAAAAGAGTTCTAGATTATTGCAATATTTCCATGTGCTCATGCAGTCATGTTTTTTGTAAACGTCAAGGAAAACAATGGGATAACAGTGCAAAAGCTACATAGAGTCAAATGGAAAACTAATTGGTGGCTTTATGATTAGTCTAGACAGGAAACCATAGCCTCTACCAGTGAGAAATGCACTGTGAGCTTCTCTAGAAAAAACTCAGTGTGATAATTATTTGCTGCTACCTGACAGAAGGAGCCTGGTAGCGTCTTTCCAGACTAACAAATGTGCTTGAAAGGCATATGTTTTTGTGAACACCGTGCCCAGAGGAAGAGTTCCCATCCCAGACAAATAGCTATCCAACCTTTGCTTGAAAACTTCCAGATACTCACAGCTTCAGAAGGCAGGCTGTCCCACTGCTTAATAGTTCTCATGGTCAGGAAATTTCTTCTGACTCAGAATTTGGATCTCCCTTTGTAAAGCTTCCACCTACTTCTCCTCCTACCCTTGAAAGCTCTAGTGGATAAATCCACGCTTTTTACTATATTTGGATCTCCCTTTCTAAAGCTTCCACCTACTTCTTCTCCTACCCTTGAAAGCTCTAATGAATAAATCCACGCTTTTTACTGTAACAGTATTTGAAGTATTTAAAGATTACCATCATATCTTCCCATAGTCTAAACATCCTCGGTTCAGTTCACTGTTCTTCATAGAATTTAACTCTGAGCCATTTAACATCTTCATGGCCCTTTTCTACCTTCCTTCAGGTTCCTCAGTGTGGACAACCTCTTTGTATTGTGGCATCCAAAAACTACCAACTCTCTTATCCTCATTCATTTCCTTTTCAATATTATCCATTTCTTGTAACCTAATGAAATTTCCTTTTCAATATTATCCATTTCTTGTAACCTAATGAAAGGAATCATTTCAAGCATGCTATAAATAAGTATTGTTAGTATATAGTTTCAGCTACACTTTAAATAGAAATGCCAGGCATATGAACACAATTGGGATCTTAGAACACAATTGGGATCAAGTTACTTTTTGGGAAAAACAATTACGGAGAATAATCTGTGATCTTTACGTTGGTTAACCCAACACTCCAGAGTTCTTTTTTCAGAAAGAAGTATTTCCTGTGCAACAGTTACAGCTCCCCCCTCCCCCCAGCTCTTAAAGCCTTTATTTCAAACAGGTACCCTGTATGATGCACAGAGATGACATAGGAAACTGCAAAAACAAGCAGTAAAAAATGAAAACTTTACTGTAAAAAGACCAAATTTGATTTCTTTGATTGCATGTGTTAATTAATTTTTAATATAAATGTGCATAAATATTTTGCAAGATGTTCATTTGTGTTACACCATTTATGCAAAGTATCCCTTGTTTGCTTTGTTGAGAAATTTGGAAAAAGCAAGAGAATTATATTGAATGTTTTGATTTGAGATCCAGTCACATCTTCTTTAACCATTAGAGATCTTATAGATTGCACGTGGACATTACATAGCCATTTTCCTACTTCCTTCAGATGGCTATTTATATTTTTATATCGTCATTGCCTACTCAATGTTTCTTACAATGTTTAAAAGCCATAGTAAGTCAAAACCACAATAAAAATCCTACTGCAGACTGCCTAACCTGGGGTTCTTCACACAAAAGGCCCTGTGGATGAGCACTATAGGTGGTTTTTTTTTCCAGATTTCCTAAATGTTAAGCAGGGGTGCCAGGCATACCCTGAACTTACAGAACAAGCTATACAAAAGTAAGAGTGCTCCTTCCAAAAAGACCATCCTACAAGGCTCTAGCCCCTTCCCAGGGGCATGTATTTCCCAAAAGACCCAAATCATAAAGGATTTTTCAAGTGACAACCTTGAATTGGGTCAGGAAGCGTTGCAGAAACCTTCCATAGTACAGAGGCATGGAAGGATTGGACTCAGGTAGGCAGTTCCTTTCTGAACCAACTATAGTTTCTAGGTATTTTAAAAGGCAGCCCCATGGACAGCTGTTTCTAGTAGTTGACCCAAGAGATGAAAGAAAGGTGAAACTATGATCTCTTCCAGCAGTTTCATGTAGATGTTAAAGATAACAGGGAAGATGACCTAGCCCAGGGGCACCTCACATTGCTCAAGGACGTCACTTCTCCTCTCTCATGACTACAGCAGAATCACTGCAGTGCCTCCAGTCCCCAAATCTTGCAGCAGTTCAAAAGGATACTATGTTCAATAGAATCAAATGCTGCTGAGATATCTAACAAGACCAAAAAGGATGCATCACCTTCATTCAGGTCCTACTGCAGGTCATCCAAAAAATCACCAATGTGGCTTCATCCTATAGCCGAATCCTAACTGTAAGATAAATAATCCCCATCCAGAGCCTTTTATAGTTGCCGCCCTATCGCCTTCTACCTAACCCTCTTTAAGTGGATATGTAAAAATGTCTAACAAACCGGTCATAGTCACCTATAGGATGATATATCAGTCCAAAGGGAAGGAATTCTGTTAAATAAGGTCTCCTGATGACATTATGCTAATGTACTAAGTGTAGAGAACTATTTAATCTAGTCCTCCCTCACTGCCATCATGTAGACGCTAATCTGATCTTGTACCTATATCAGGTCATCTTTGCTCTAGACATTCCATAGTTACTTCATCTCTTTCTTTGTGAACTAAGTGGTACCATCAGATTGGTGCAGCAAAAGAAGACACTTGAAGGCAACTTCATCAAGCACAATAGTCATATTTTTTATTGCATAATGGAACTATGTGCCCAACAGAGTTATCTGCCTAACCATTGTGAAATTTCTCCAGTTGGATCCCTAAAGAATCTAGAGCAGACCATGTAAATAATGCCTTTATCCATCTCCTTTCCCTCCACCACCCCACCCTGCAGATAGGCGGTGGTTAAAGAATGACCAAAGAATGATCTTACCATAACAGAATTCTGAGATTAATGTCCTTTATGTTCAGTTCTCGAATTGGTCTGAGGTGAAAATCAATCTAATCAGTGACCCCACCCCCCAGTGTATGTCAATGCTGGGATAACTTGGGACAAACTCTTAATTTCCAGGACAACCTTAATTTCCAAGCTTAGGTAAATACATGCTGTGGATTCTCTTTTCTTTTTTCTTTTCATTTATATCTTAGTTTTGTCACAGAGAGCTAAAGACGAGAAATATCTATGACATATAATACTGATTTAAAAAGGAGACTAGGATTACAAAAGCAAGGGAATGCAAAAAGGGAATAAACACCCACTATGTTTCTAATGACTTCCTCAGGGCAAATGCCCGTTAAGAAAACTTCCTTAAAAAGATTTTTTTCAGCCATGACATGTAGGGAAAACATAAAATATGAATGGCAGAGGCAGCAGCTCATGGCTTCCAACAGCGTTTTCCAGCTACATCACTCTGCAACTCTCATTGTGCCCCAGTCGGTTTGCCCTACAGTCAGACAGGATGAATTATAGGGAAACTGAAGTTCAACACCCAACAGGTTGTCACTTCCACAAAAATTGTTGGGGGAAATAAAGATTGCATTTATTTTTCAAGACTTTTGACAGTTTGCTGGCACTTCCTGAATCCGTAGTTTCAACATTATGCTTTCTAATAATTGTATCTGCCTGTTGCAATAATCCAGAGGTTGAAACTCCACTTGAGCCCATCAAAAGTCATTACTATCTGGGTCCAGCTGAGGAAGAGAAAGGAGCAGGAGAGAAGAGGCATCAAAAAACTGGGCAATCAAATTTTACTTATATCCTCTTTGTGATAGAAAACCGTATGGTAAAAAAAGCTCCCATTAAAAATATACTAAAGCCTCTGGACCCATGGCATTGATTGGGTAAAGCACATTTTGCTTACTTGTTTCCCCACATTTTTTTTCTTCCTAGCATTTCCCAGCAAATGCAGGATCAACCAAGTGCTGATCCAGTGTTTGTAACAGGAGTTTTCTGACCTGCTTATCACCCAAGCCTGACATCATAGACTGAGAGAGAGTGCCTGGCCCAACATCATCCAACTGGCTTTCATGCCATTTCCTCCCATGGAAATATACAATGATTGAATGAACTCCTATAGTCCAACATTATTTCATCTCAGTCCAGCTGTTAAATGAGTATACCTTGAAGGCTAACACATTAAACAGCTGATTTACTTATGCATTATATTTTTATTCCACATTTATTACTTTACAAGTAATTCAAAGTGGGAAACATACCTAATACTTTTTCCTCCTCCTATTTTCTCCATAGCAACAACCCTGGATGGCCGAAAAGATCATTGGCAGCTCCCTCCCTCCCATCCAGAACATAGCACAGAAGCGTTGCTTGAGCAGAGTCCGTAAGATCATCTGGGACACTATACATCCTCTTCACGACCTGTTTTCCTTGTTACCTTTTCTGGGAGGAGGCTTCGTGGTATCCGAAGCAGAACATCCAGATTCAGCCATAGTTTCATTCCATACAGCATTGACCTTCTGAATTCTCAAGCTTCGTCCTTCCATTACATATTCAAGATGGACAGTATTTAATATTTATTTGTTATGTATATGTATGGGTGTGGGTCTATACATATGTTGTATATAGTATGTTTAGGTGTGTGTCATGTATGTGTTTCACTTTGAGAACGGGCAACTAAATTTCATTTTTGCTGTGTGCCGTTGTGCCCACAGTAAAAAAATGACAATAAAGGTTATCTTATCTTACCTTACCTTACCTTACCTTACCTTACCTTACCTTATCTTATCTTATCTTATCTTATCTTATCTTATCTGTGAGGTGAGTTGGGCTAAGAGAGAGTAAGTGAATGGCCTAAGGCAGGGGTCTTCAAACTTGGCCCTTTTATGACTTGTGGACTTCAACTCCCAGAATTCCTCAGCCAGCATGCCTAGCTGAGGAATTCTGGGAGTTGAAGTCCACAAGTTATAAAAGGGCCAAGTTTGAAGACCCCTGGCCTAAGGTCACCCAGCTGGCTTTCATGCCTAAAGTGGGATTAGAACTCACAGTCTCCTAGTTTCTAGGCCAGCATCTTAACTACTAAACCAAACTGGCTTAGGATACAGCATGATTTCATTGTATTCAGAATTAACAAATCTCTTTCCCTGCTCATCAATTTCTATTTGACTGTTGTGAAGAATTTGGTTTAAACAGACCTATTTTAAGACACACCAAACAAGTACTGCACTGATATTGTAGATCCCAACTGATTTGGCAAGTTCGAAAGTTCAGTTCAACATTCATGAAAGAAACTGACTTTGTTTGCATTGCTATGTAGACATTAAAGATTCCCCGAGTAAAGCCTTGGGAGCATGTTATGTTTCACTATGTGATAAATGATATTTCCTGATGTTTGTCAGCTGCCCCATCACAAACAGGCGGATTAAAAGGATGAGTTGCAATTTTTTTTCCCAGAGGCAGTTTGCTTAGATGCAGTGAGAATTGCATCTAAACATTCCTGCAGAATACATTTGCACATCTAGAGAAAAATAAGCTGTACTCCTTAAGGAGATTCACAGGAAGTAAAATACAAGTGTTCTCTTTCATGATAGGTGGTTCTCTTATTTGCAAGTGTTCTCTTATTTGCACATTCTACTTCTTCCTTTGAGGATGTCCTTTATTTGAAGAACTGTTTAATTCAACCTGGTTTAGAGATAAACAATGATAAAAATGAAAGATGGGAAAACTTCAAGTTGCCTTTCAATAACACTAATTTCCCGTGGCTATACTTGGTGAGATATATAACATTTCTATTTACATTATAATATTGAGTTCTGAAACCATGTATGTAAATTAGGGTAGCAATATCCTATAACTGTACAGCATTGCATATTTAGGTTTTTGTTTTTGATAATGCCTGAATAGCTCTCCTGGTGTTTATATAAATCTTCTTGAGTGAGTGGAGTCAATGGATACAGGTGCATTTCCTGGTGAGTATAGAACTGTTTGATTCAAAAATGAATCAGAAAGTATCAGGCTAGAATGAAAGGACTTATATAGGGAATCATGAACAGGTGGCTGCAGATAACAGTAGATAAAAGCATTTGTCCCTTTTAAAGCATCTAGAAGAGATTCTCAACAAACAAAATAATATACTATTAAAATATAATAAAAAAGTGTTCCAGTATTTGAGGAGCTACCACAAAGAAGCACCAGAAGGCAAAACAAGGAACAATGGATGGAAACTAAGCAAGGAGAGAAGCAAACTAGAACTAAAGAGAAATGTCTTAACAGTAAGAAAAATTAACCAGTGGAACGGCTTGTCTTCACTATTTGTGGGTCTTCCATCACTGGAGGTATTTAAGAAGACTGGACAGCCATTTGTCTGAAATGATACAGAGTCTTCTGTTTGAGCAGGGGATTGGACTAGAATAGGGGTCTTCAAACTGGCCCTTTTATAACTTGTGGACTTCAGCTCCCAGAATTCCTCAGCCAGGCATGCTGGCTGAGGAATTCTGGGAGTTGAAGTCCACAAGTCATAAAAGGGCCAAGTTTGAAGACCCCTGGACTAGAAGATCTCCATGGTCCCTTCCAATGCTGTTATTTTGTGTCTACTGTATGAAAAGTTTTGCTTTGTTAAAATATGCAGGTGTGTTCATGTTAGGTCAAACACAATATCAGTTAGACGATCTGATAATTAAAGGAAACAATAGCATGTCTAATTAAGCCTTTACTAACTTACTGTAGATGTGATGGAGCAAAGGTATGCCACAAAGTATTGATAGAGAACATATTAATTGTTCAGCTGATTTTTATGTATTTGTTATTTACTTATTTATCAAATTTGTAGCTGGCCCATCTCACCAGAAGTGACTCTGAGCAGCACAAAATAATCAAATAAAACAACAGCATAAAAACAATCATTATAAAAGTATGGGCAACAATTATTAAAAATAAACAATTATTTTAAAAAATGGAACATGCAAGCCACAAACACAGAGAGAAAATACAGCAAGCACATTTTCTGACTAACTCATCCATTTGGGGGATGGAAATGGTCCCAGATTAGGGTTTTTTGTTGTTGTTCCTATCAGAATTTTGGATTGGCCAATTTATGGATGCATTTGAATGAAATGCCAATCCTCTGGGAACATTTCTCTTTAATTTGAATGGTGGAGGAAATGCACAAACTATTAGGCTCTGACCTCCTGTGTCCTTTAGGACATTTGTCTGGTTGTTAGCAGTTGGCAAAACTTCAGCTTTGCTGTTCTTCCTGAAACAAAACAGATTTTTGAGCTAAAGTGTCAGTGTAATGTCAACAAAAAAATGCAAGGCTCAATTGCATACAAATGGAGAACCAGAATGTCTAAGCAGCTTTGTAACACCTTCAATTGATTTACTAGTGATTATTTGAAACAGCAGTAGTCATTAATACTATTCTCCAGAAGAGACAGCCACTTCTATTTTTTTTCTTACCACAAGTCATTGAAAGAAAAATATATTATTTCTTTGTCTCCATATCAGGTATGCAAAACCATGGAGTTACCACTATCTTTTGTTTCTAAGGAAAATAAATCAATAAGGTCACAAAAATAAGAGGCTATTATCATTATTGTTTATTTTCCAATCCTTGGGGTTTCCAATGTGCCAATAAAAATATGAATAAAATACTAAACCAAAAGCCCTTCTAATGGCAAATCAACTTAACGGGACATAGAAGCAAAACATACAGTTTGCACACTATATGGTCCTTTCAAGATTCAATGATTGATACTTCATGAAGTAAGACGGTGTTTCCTCAACTAATTGCCTCCAGTTATCTGGGGACTATAATTTCAGAATTCATAGCCAGGTTGATTAAGCTGTCTGGAAATACTGGGACTTATATTCCCAAAACACTTGAAATACCCCAGGCTGGGAGTGGCTGATATAGACTCTCTGAATTTTGTAGAATATTTGAACATATTAAAAGTGTGTAATAATATAATATAATAATAATATAATAATAGTAAAGTTA
>NW_015387886.1:230821-312260 GCF_001527695.2 Protobothrops mucrosquamatus | reverse complement strand
CTTCCAGTGTTGGAGCATTCACCGCTTCTGGAGGCAGGTTGTTCCACTGGTTAATTGTTCTCACTGTCAGGAAGTTTCTCCTTAGTTCTAGATTGCTTCTCTCCTTGATTAGTTTCCACCCGTTGCTTCTTGTCCTGCCTCCAGGTGCTTTGGAAAATAGCTTGACTCCCTCTTCTTTATGGCAACCCCTGAGATATTGAAACACTGCTATCATGTCCCACCTCGTCCTTCTCTTCATTAAACTAGACATACCCAATTCCAGCAGCCGTTCCTTATATGCTTTAGCCTCCAGTCCCCTAATCATCTTTGTTGCTCTTCTCTGCACTCTTTCTAAAGTCTCAACATCTTTTTTACATCGCGGTGACCAAAACTGGATGCAGTGTAATTTGCCTCTATAGTATGAAATGTGCAGAATTTCCTCATGAATTATTTAGAACATTTTCTAACGTCACTTGTTGCTGGGGAAATGTAAAGCTTGTTATATCAATATATCTATCAATATCTATCAATATATCTATCTATCTATCTATCTATCTATCTATCTATCTTGACAAGATATAAAGCTTATATATATATATATATATATATATATATATATATATATATATATATATATATATATATATATATATATATTATATATATTTTTTTATATATATATATATATATTATATATATATATATATATATATATATATATATATATATATATATATATATATATATTGACATGTTATAAAGGTTTTATCATATATATATATATATACTGTAGATAGATAGATAGATAGATAGATAGATAGATAGATAGATAGATAGATAGATAGATAGATAGATAGATAGATAGATAGATAGATAGATAGATAGATAGATATAGATAGATATTGATATATATTGATATATATATTGATATATATTGATATATATTATTATATCAAGACAACAATAATTAGAAGATGCTATAAAATGCTATAAATCATTGTTAGGATTAGACCTGTTTTGATCTTTACTGTGTTTGAATTCATGTGAACATTAACACTATCTAAACCCATTCCTGGTGAACCAAGAATAGTATGCCTCACTATATATTCTTAAAACCACTTAAGCTATAAAACAAAAATAACGATTAGAAAAGTCCAATATTTATTGTAGCTAATAGGCTGAATATAGCTTCTTTTCAGAATGCAGTGCTTAAAAAAACAGGAAAAAGTAGCATAATATCCCAAGTATTACAAAGAATCTGTAATGATCCTGGACACTGAACCTTTACAGCCATTGATACAAGGGGAAATACACATTTATCTTAGAAAACCTCTGAAGCCCATATTACTAAATCATTTAGAGGCTTTTGTTCTATATCTTCTACCCATTAAACTTCTGTTTCTTTTTAGTTATGGAAGCTTCATACATTGACTACATCATAGGTTTTCTTGTAACTTTATGTCTGTGCAATAACTTATCATATTGGTATTTATCATATTGGCTAAATTAAAGCCTTCGGGATGTCTAATTGCTGATGTTGCCATACAGGAAAAGAAAATCTGAAGCTGCAAAGATAGAATTACAGTAGGAATATGGAACATAAGAGGTATGAACACAGGAAAGCTTAACACAATGAAAAATGAAATGAAACAACTACAAATTGACATCTTAGGCATCAGGGAATTGAGATGAACTGGGGTTGGACACTTTCAGTCAAAGATTGCACTGTTTATTACTCAAGACATGAAAAGAAAGAAGGGCCTGTGCTGCTTTTATAATTAGGAAGGGTATGGCAAGAAAAATACTTGATTACAATGGAATCAGTGACCAAATAATATCAATTAGACTTTGTGAAGAACCCTTTAATATGTCAATCATTCAAGCTTATACTTCTATTGCAGAAAAGGAAAAATGTTTATTACTTCTATGATTAAATTCAAAATGAAATTGACCAAACATGCAAGCAAGATGTACTTTTTGTGATTGGAGACTGGAATACTAAAGTTGGAAACATGAAAGAAAAAAAAATGTACTTGGATTGTACAGCTTAGGAAACCAAAATGAAGCAGGAGATTGACTTATCAATTTCTAACATTCTGATTATTTCTTCCTAGCTAGCACTGTTTTCAGACAATCAAAATGATGTCTCTGTACATGGTCATCACCAGACGGGAGTATATAGAAATCAAATTGACTATATTATTGCCAAAAGGATGTGGCGGAGCTCAATTATAGCATCAAGGACATGGCCGGGTGCCAACTTAGGAACTGCTCACGAATTGCTCAGCTCCAAATTAAGCTAAAGAAGGAGAAAAAAACTAGTTAAATTTCTAGCTATAATCTTGAACATACACCATCATTTTCAAGGAGAACATCAGGACTCACTCTGAAGTCTTAAAACTTCATTGATAGAGAATCAAGGAATTATAGAATGAACTTTAGGAACTCATGTAGTGAAAAAGAGACTACCAAAAACAAAGAAATAGAAGAAAGCCAACTGGATGTCAGCACAAATCATGGAAATTGCCAAGGAGAGAAGAAGAAATTGCCAAGGAGAGCCAAGAAAGACAAAAATCTCAGAAATGAATTTTAACAAAGAGTTCAGACAGCTGTTAGAAGATACAAGAGGCAGTATTGCAACATCTGTAAAGACACTGAGGCTGGAGACAGACATTGAAGAACAAGGAAAGTCTTTCAAAGGAACTCCATCCTCAAATTGGTTTGCTAACTAAAGGATGCCAATGGACAGATATTAACCAATTCAAAGGAAATAGAAGGATAACGGAAGGAGTATACTGAAACACTATAAAGTAGAAATGGCAACATCCAAAATTCTTTAGAAAATATTTCTTACTTACAAAAACCTCTAGTATTAGGAGATGAAATTAGATCAGCACTCCATTCATTACCAAGTGGAAAGGCTACAGGAACTAATGGAATACCCATTGAAATATGGCAAGGAACAGAAGTCAAAATCCTAACCAAGCTATGCCAGTAAATCTGGAGGATGACACAGTGACAGTCCTATTGGAAGAGGTTAATTCACATTCCAGTGTGCGAACTATCATATAATATCCTTAATTTCATATGCTAGCAAGTGCTTAGGATCATCCAAAACAGTTTAGAGTCCAAATAGTAAAAAATATGCCAGATGTTTAAACTGGCTTTAGAAAAGGCCAAAAAACATAAGACATTTTTGCAGAGTCACATTGGATAATTGCAAAGGCCGAAGATTACCAAAAAGAAATCAGTTGTGCTTCATCAATTATAGAAAAGCCTTTGATTAAATTGATTGCATCAAGTTCTGGAAAGTGCTCAAAAATGGGAATCCCGGAACATCTCATTGTCCTCATGAAATATTTATGCAGATCAGGAAGTCACAGTATGGGCAGAACATGGTAAAACAGATTGATTCCAAGTTGGCAAAGGAATGCAACAAGGCACATATTCTCCCTTTATTTATTCAACCTATATATATTATGGGAAGATGGGTTGGAAGAAGTCAAGAGTGGTTTTAAAATTGATGGATGAAACATCAATAACCTGTGCTATGCCAGAAACATTGTCCTGATAGCCATAAATGCAAAGAATCTGCAAGCCCCAGTATTGCATTCCTTAAGCAAGGCCCATAGTTGGTGCTTCCAACAGTTTTTGGTATTTCTTTTCCCCTTTAGGGGATATTTTCCCAATGAGATTTGTAGTTTTACAATCCCTGGAGTCCTCAAAACATTTGAGGTTGAGCGTGTTGTCTGTTTTGGCTGTAACACAATCACTACCTGAACTCTGGAAATTAAAGGGAGGAGGAGGAGGAGGAGGAGGAGGAGGCAGTTTAATCTGAATGATGAAAGCTGTCAGTTCCCAAGTAAACCTTTTTGCAAGTCCAATTTAATTTAGGGCAATTCTGCCCTTCAGTTTCAGCTGCTGTCTCATGTGCTCCCAACCGTTCTTAAACCAGCTTCAGAAAGTCCATCTGCGGTTTGACTGCAGTGGTTTGGCAAGAAGACTGAGCTGTTGTTCAGACCAGACCATGACCTCTGTAAGACCTCATTGGTCATTCTCTGCTTCTTGCCCTTCCATTCAGGAAAGGCAGGAGTAACTAGTTGGTTCCAGTATGAACTGGCCTATCAACTGGCCTTTTTCTTTTAGGGATTATTCCCGCCTAACTAGCCCTATGCTGTTCCTTTACTTTTCCAATTTGTTGGGAACTGGGAAAGTGGGATGCTCCATTCACCCACCATTTCCCACGTTATCTCCTTGACACTAACATGAACCCTTTTTTAATTTCCTTTTTTTCCCCTTATAGTTCCTTAGAATTGCTCTGAAGCTGCAATAATCAGAACAATAAGGAAATAGTTGTTCTTTTGTTCCTAAGTTCCTCTGGGTTCTATGAAAATTTTGCAGCAAGGAACAATGGATAAGTCAGCTTCATAGAAACAAAGTAGTAATGTCCGCAGACAACCCCATCCTATTTCCCCACCTCCATCCTACCTTAATGCCTGTAACTTGACAGCCAAGCTATCTTTGAACTCAGGTTTAAGACGTTTTCAAAAGAGCAATAGTCCTGTGCTCAGAAATAGTCCTACTGGTAGATTACAGATAGGAAGAAGTGGTTGTGGGGCACATTATCCTCCGCCCCCACCTCTCCTGCCTACCTCGCCTGATATCCTTCTTTTGCACCTATAATCTCTTAGCTCTTTCATTCATAATTACATTTACTTCCTTCTGTGTGTTCATCAATTCCATTCCACAACATCAAAACACTTTTGATCCACTCCATTATACCATTCACCTTGCTCTTAGTTTGACAGTGACACACACAAAGACAGAGATAGAAATGGAGATGAAAATAGAAAGATAGCAATATATATTGTCTTCAGCAGCATAGAGAATGCCAGTCAATTCTGGCACAATGTGTCCATTATGCTACAAGCACAAATGAAGCTCAGCTTTATCTCAGCTTTATCTCATATTATTCCATGCAAAAATCTCTCATCCAGAGTCTACCAGTCATGCTAACATACTGTTACCTATATCCTATCAACGTGGAAGTGTTATTGTTTGTAAACATTCAAAAAATTACTACCAGGCTGTGTGTATGTTTCAGATCCTGATGTGTGATGCTCCATTGTTAGAATTGGGGACATCATCATCATCATCGTCATTATTATTATTATTATTATTATTATTATTATTATTATTATTATTATTATTATTATTATTATTATTATTATTATTAGCATGTACCCTGAAGAGCTGAGCTAGAGCAACATCTGGTGTCCATAGCTTCCTCCTAAGTTCCTTGCTGTACTGTTTCAGAATAGAAATTGGTTCTGCGCTACTTGTAGCATAAAAAGAACATGTACTAATCCTCCCCTCAAATGCTATCTTTAGGGAAATGTTAAGAAATGCATCAGCCCAGAATTAATTAGAGTCAGGACAAGTTTCCTGTTTTCAGTTTGCCTTGCCTTGGCTTTGCGATGAGCCATTCTCCTCCGGAGAAATTCTAGAAAGAACTGGTTACTTTTCTTATAAGCCATTAGACTTTGTGTCATGGCGTGCTGCATTCTTTTCTTCATTGATTGATTCATTAATTTTTCTCTCCATGCATTATCATTACTGCCACTATAGCCACTAAAACCTCACTCACCCCAAAGCCAAATGTGCCTCATTCTGAGACTTCAACACCATAAAAAACTGTAAACTCTAACAAAAACTTTGAATCTTAGCCTTGCTAATTTCAGCCTTTGCCTCTCTACACCTCATTAAATGTTACATGCATCTCCTGGACACGAATAAATTGCCCATCACTAAATTAAAGCTTCAGTTTGTGTTGGGCAGGCCAGGAGTAAGGCTATCTTCGCTATATTTGCTTGGGAAATTATGAAAGCTAATCTGTATTAAGCCACAGTATATGTACTTTCAAGGCCCCAATGCCCTTCTGTCTTAGCTCCATCACACAGCCAAAGGATAAAAGAAATGGAGATTCTCAAGTAATAAAAGTTGACAAACGTGTTGCATGTTTGTACTTACCAGGAAGCTGGTGGGATATAATAAAATGGTTTGCTGTGTAATTGACGCATTCAATAACCTAGCAGGTCCATGCATTGCAACCATTCTTCCAAAGCAACTTCATTTGGTACTTCAAGCATTTTAAAGCATCTGATGCCACAAAGCATCTGCCAGATTTTTGAACTGTGCATCTTTTCCCAACTGCCTCTTCTGATGTTACTGTCAGTGTGTCTGGAATTCATTCACTTTCCCAAAATTCTGTGTTCTTGTTCAGCATCTCTGCTCTGGTCAGCTTGACCTCTCCCAAGACTGTACAGTGGAGAAAAGGTCAGAAACTAACAGTGTCTTTGCTTTCCTCTGACGCATCTCTTGCAAACCCCAAAGTAAGTTTCACACATTGTGTCTGCACTGCCCCTATTGGGCTCTGTAGACATTTCACTAAATATAAGCCCTGATGATAACATCTTGAAAACCCATAAGAGCACAAAACGATAGTGGCTATTTTAAAATATTTCTACCTCAATGCACAGTTTTAAGACATTGTGCTTCTGTGTTTGTGTTTGTGTACGTGTTTCTGTGATAATGTTCAGATAACAAATGTTATCTCATGTTTTTCCAACTCTCATTTAAAATTATGTACATAGCAACCACCAAATCAGATTCACACATGTCTAATTACAACTGATGGACCTGGAGACAAGTACATATAAGTGGGTGTTTGGCTCTTCCTGACTGAGGATTGCACAATGGGGAAAGCATTGTCCAAAATATGCACTAAGTAACGATAAGGAAGTGGGCAGAACCAGGGGAAATATTAAATCTGATTTAAACACAGTCAAATTAAATGCTTAAATATAATCATAAAATGATTTCTCTTCTTTGTTATGCAAGAAATTAGAATTTGATGGGCATTTTTGCAGGGGCTCTTCAAGTTACATACTGTACATAAAAATAATACATAATCACATCCCACAGTGGAATTGACACCAATGGCTTCATGGATACTATCTGGAGGCCTTGTTAATTTCTCAGATCTACAGTGCTGGAACCCCCTTACGACTTCTCTCCCACACTGACCAAATTTAAGTTCGAAGCCCAGTCTGAGCTCATAAAAATTAGTTCATAGGAATTCACAAAGGAGGGGTGGATTCAAAGCAGAAAAAAAATGATTGCACATTAAAGTGCAATCCATTAGTCCTCGAGCTGGCAAAAAAAGTGTTCCAGCACAAATTCCACTGGCTTCATTGCCAACCCCCATTCTGCTTATGCTGATGATTGTTGCTGTCTTTGTGTAGGACAGAGACTGGTGGATTCCTGTAGCTTTATTTCGCCTCCCACTGAGCATTACTTGCCAGCTGGAAAAACAACCGCCAATTGTGCTCTTTAATATGTGGTGGGGCTGGTTGGGTAAATGTAGACAGATGCTTTGAATTGTGGGTTTAGCCACCTTTCAAGTTGCTGGACTTTCACAGTTCTGCATGAGCATCGTAAAGCCACGTCCAAAATAGCCTTGCTGGCAGATCGCAGGTATGGAGGAGGGCTTGTGGTTTGAAGTGAGAGGGACTTTCCTGGTACTCTTGCTTAGAGTATTCCTTTCCATTTCATACCAGAGCTCTCAACTCTTCCTCAAATGCTCCTCCCAGCTCCTCACCCATGCACACTCAGTGGAAACCAGAGTAACACAAATGATTTCAGAAGTGAAGTGAAAGGATTGTTGGAGGAAGCTAGAAAACTAAAGAACAGATGTTCCAAAACCCCAGGTGGAATTTGACTTGAAAGTACATTTCTGGCTACAGAGCAGATGCTTCAAGGTTCTTCAGCCATCACTGGAACAGTTCAGAAGAAGATGATCAGGGGACTGGAGGCTAAAACATATAAAGAATAGTTGCTGGAATTGGGAATGTCTAGTTTAATGAAGAGAAGGACGAGGGGGGACATGATAGCCTTGTTCCAATATCTCAGGGGCTGCCACAAAGAAGAGGGAGTCAAGCTATTCTCCAAGGCGCCTGAGGGCAGGAGAAGAGGCAATGGATGGAGGCTAATCAAGGAGAGAAGCAACCTAGAACTAAGAAGAAATTCCTTGACAGTTAGAACAATTAACCAGTAGAACAGCTTGCCTCCAGAAGTTGTGAATGCTCCAACACTGGAATTTTTTAAGAAGAGAGTGGACAACCATTTGTCTGAAATGGTATAGGGTTTCCTGCCTGAGCAGAGGGTTGGTCTAGAAGACCTCCAAGGTCCCTTCCAACTCTGTTATTCTATTCTATTCTATTCTATTCTATTCTATTCTATTCTATTCTATTGTATTCTATTCTATTCTATTCTATTCTATTCTTAACACAGAGATATTACACTTATATTATCTAAATAAATGAGGGACTTTCCTTCTCCAAGATACTTGCCCACATTCTCTCCCTTGTGCTCATGCACCACTTAGACAAGGGCTCCCTCAATCCAAGAGTTCTTATATGAGATGAAGAGCAGAACAGAAGCCTATCCTGGGATTTTCCCAAGGATAGAGGGTCTTGAGGTGCCCAGACTTCTCTTCCCTAAACCACAAGTCTTCTCTGGCTTCTTTCCTTTCTCCACTTCCGGAGTTCAGATTTTATTCTGATCCCTGCAACTCATCAGCTGCCTGTCTGGAATGAGTCCCCTCCCACTCTCAAACCACAGAACAAAAAGTAAAATAAAGAAATGAATGAATGAATCCAGGCGTGCAACACAACTGCCCGCCACCGTAGTGTACACAAAATGATTACGCATGATTCCCCCTCTCAACAACCTTTTCCTTTCCCATACCCTGCATACTGTCTCTTTTCATCCCAGATGAGACACAGAATCGGAGAAGAGGCCAAGATCTGAGAGAATAAGAAATCTCATGCGGAGTTTTGTTTTGTTTTTACTTTGGCCATTTCTATAGCAGTGATTGAGAGCATCTCCTTTCTGCGCGGCACATGTTTTAAAAAAACAGACCTACTGCTTGTGGAAAACAGCGTGAAACCCAAACAAGAGCATTAGCTAGACATTATGCAGGCAGCTGCCTCTATGGAAGTTGGTGTCCAGTCCCTCCTGTAACCCACATTCTTTAAGTAACTATCACACTAATCTGCACACTCTTTCATGGCAAAAGAGTGTGCAGGTAGGCCATAAAAGAGTGTGCAGGTAGGGCAAAGGGAACTGGGAAGATCCCAACTATGTTTATCTACAGGGGACAGAGGTCAGCAAACAAAGACATGTGCAACCGATCACATTTTGTCCGAATGGCAATGTCACACCTCAAACTTCAAACCTCTAAAGCAGTGGTCTTCAAACGTGGCCCTTTTATGACTTGTGGACTTCAACTCCCAGAATTCCTCAGCCAGTGTGCCTGGCTGAGGAATTCTGGGAGTTGAAGTCCACAAGTCATAAAAGGGCCACATTTGAAGACCCCTGCTCTAAGGCATGAGTGTGATGTCATAAATCACATAAGAAAGGGTTGGGACTGTGATGCGGCTTTCATCAATCTGATCTCCCCTTTACTCCATGGACACTGCTGGAGGCAAATGATGAAACGCGTATGACATCATTGCATGTGTGTTGTGATTTGGGCTTCATCACTGTTTGTGGTGGATGCAACCGATCTCACATCTTAACCACATCTATGAAGCAAACCCAGCATCAATGAAGTCTCCAAGGGAAAAAAAAATGTGTCAGAAGAGGGAAAACATTACTTAAAAACCAAAATTTTTAAGGGGGCGGGGGCTTGAAGCAGCCTTAGCCGCAGGGGAACACCACGGTGACAAAGTGACATAGTGGCAAAGAAGTTCACACAGCACTAGAGAAGGTGAGGACAAGTCCAAAGAAAGCCAGGGAAGGGAGACCAAAATTTACTTCTCAGAAAATACACAGAATGGAAATATTTTCAGCAGATATACAGCATTATGCTCTTCTGGGGTTCCTATTTACTTGCTTTCTTTTTTAAAAAAAAAAATCGACGGTATTCCTTTCCCAAAACGGGAATGGGTAGCATTTTATAAAACATGCCCCACAACCTCCCCGATATCCCTTAAACTTCCCAGTTCTCGAAGGGCTTCTTGCTCTTAAATAAAAATGATGACCGAGAGTAAAGCAGAACCCTCTTCCTCCTTCCGTGTATTGGCAACCCCGGTGCCTACTGACTCGGAAGCCAACTCAGGGAATTCAGTTGAGCGCCTTTCCTCGCCAAGGGGTGCGAGGGCGCACCCGTCGGCCAGAAATGGGCCACCTCTGCAGGCCCTGCTCGCTGGAGAACGGCGGGGCTCCTTTCCCACTGCCGGTAAGTGGATCCGGCTTTAGCAGCCTGGCTCGGAGAGTTGGCAAGAGGGCGGCTGCCGTGGGAGGTGCGTCGGAGGACACAAGGCTCGCCGGAGAAGGAATGTAGAGGCAGCCCAGCGGGGAACAGGGGAGGATGTGGCGGCGCGTGTGAACCGGGACTCGTCGCCGAGGAGAGTTCGGCGGGAGGAGCCCCACAAGGCCAAGAGGAGGCGGTGGCCGCGGAACAGCAGCAGCAACAGGCGGAGGAGGAGGAGGAGGAGGAGGAGGTATCGGTTCGCGGCCGGCCGGCGGAGTTTTCTCCCCTTCTGCGGGACGGCGCGATCGGGAGGCGCTGATCACCCCGCGCGGCTGCGCTCTTTGGCTAGCGGGAACTTTGGCCGCGCGAAAGTGGGACTCGGCTGAGCAGAGCGCTTGGCGCCCAACATCCAGCCAGGATGAGGCGCGTCGAGCGGAGAGCGGGCGACGAGGGAGAGGAGCGGACGCCAGGTGAGCGGGAAGGCAACGCCGGTCGAAGTTAAGGGCGAAGGGGTGTGGGACGCCTGGCCTTTTGTAATCCGAATTGGCGCGGGTCGCTTGGGGATCGGGCGGGACGGGGGGACGCAATTTTAAGGCGCCGACAGCGAGCCCAGAGGGACAAGGCAAAACCTGAATCCCCCAGAAAGCAATAGGCGTGCGATTTGCTCGCTATTTGGGAGGGGGGGCGGGAGAATAATCGGCTCGAGAGGGGAGCAAGGGGGGACCTTTTACGGATCCCGTGTCGCGAAAAAAAGATAGAAAGAGGATCCGAAGGCATCTGGCCTCGATCCTTGTCCTCTTTCTGAACTTGGCGGACCCACAGTTGCATTGTCCCTTCACGATTGGACTGTTGTTGGGCACTGATACTCAGTGAACTTCAGCTCATCCTCACCGATTTCCACATTCGTTATGTTCCGTGGGGCGGGGGTGGGTGTGTGGGGGGGTGAAGACTCCTCCCCTTTTTCAAAAGTTTAGGTGGGACCCTCGCCCTACTACGGGCTTAATCCAGAACAGCTTCCTCGGCGGCGCGTTCCCGCGGAGAGAGACCAATGAACCCATCGGTATCTGGGTTAGCGGAGGTCAGCTTGGTCTTTCCAGCTTCTGGTGATCCGACCTTCAGACGACACAATCGGGCTAACCAGTTTTGGGGGAAACCAAACGAACAATGGAAGTAACAGGGAAGATGAGCATGAGCGCTGCACGTCGGATCAGCCATTCCCGACCCGACACCTTCCAAAGCGTTGGATTAAGACTGGGAATTGTGGGAGAGAGCCAAGACGGGAAAATTAATTTATAGCAGCAGTTTTTAAGCCAGGAGGCATTTTTCTCCTCCCCTGCTTTAGAATTTGCTTGAGCATTTATTTGGTCGAAGTGTTGATGTACTGAATTTATACCCCGCCTTTCCTCCAGGGCAGCTCAGGGTAGTATACCTAGCAGGATAATCTCCATTGTCTCTGTAGATGGGTTGGACTGAGTTAATATGACTGACTTCAAACTACTCAGAAGGGCAGGACTTGAACCCCAGTCTTCTGGTCCTAATTCAACATACTTTGCTTCTGGTTTGATCAGGTTAATGCATTCTTCTGGGGATGGGATTGGAAAAAAATCCACAGAAGTGGGTGGAATTCAGGATAACTGCAGCAGGATTTTAAAATTGCCACATTAAATACCTCTAAAGAAACAGACAATGTTGAGATTCAAAAGTTTGAAGTACAAGGAAGAGAAAAGCTATTTTTAGGAAATAGCCTAATAGTCTTTGAAATGAGAAGATCTCCATGAAGATAGCTATTAAAAAAACAAAAATACTCATTGGGTTCTCTGGAAGTATAATGAGCAGTAGAATATGAGGTGCAATTCTAAAACAATGCTAAATTTAGCAAAATGTGGTAATAAAATATGGGCAGCCATCCAATCCATAATCAAACAAATGCCATTTGCTTGTAAAGAATCATGCAGCTTCTATTGAGCCAGTGGTTGGGCAGGCTTTTGGAAAGTATGTTAGAGGCTGGATTCCGGAAGTGGGCAGGTCAGATCCAGAAAAAAAGATGGAGCCTTTTAAAAGTTTAAGCCTTTTTTGCTTTAAGGTTTAAAGCAAAATTGGACAATGGTAGCTAACAGTTCAATTCCTTTGTTATATAATTTATTACTAAATAAGCACACTTAATTTCTTCCCTATTCCGGACAGATCACATTTAAGTCTCTTCCCATTTCAGACATAAAACTACGTATATGAACTTTCAAAAATTATTTGGGAGAAGTGCTTTAGACTTCCTCCAGGGCAGTAGCTCTTTGCTGCAAATTAAAGCAGGCACATTTTTTCCCCCCCAAGCAATTAAAACTGAAGATTGAAAACTTCTGCATGCTGCTAGCGAACATCACATATATTCTATGCAAGAAACTTTAATCTGATATGCACTCTTGATCTACAAGAAAGGACAGTCCAAATATTTATTTTATTTAAACAATTTATATGACCACCCACTTCACTATTATGCCTTTGGGTGGAAGGCTCCTTTCTTCCTTCCTTCCTTCCTTCCTTCCTTCCTTCCTTCCTTCCTTCCTTCCTTCCTTCCTTCCTTCCTATCTTCCTTCCTTCCTTCCTTCCTTCCCATACAAATAGATTTTGCATAAAATACAACAACGTGTTATAAAATAAACTAAATCGCAGATGGAAAGTTCTGTAGTGAGTTTGCTTTAAGAACATCTTGTCAATCAGTTTGAAATGCCATGTCATACCCCAGTGTCATTGTTTTATCAGACAAGCAGAAACATGCTGGGCAGACAGTTACAGATCATGCAAGGTCAAAATATTCACATGACATCATATTTGGCATTAGAGCTATTATTTCATTTGTGGACTGCTCTGTGGAGCATTGTAGCTAGATCAGAGTGATGTAGTCTGAAATGAAGTGAATAGGATCCTGCATAAACACAAGCATAGAACCTTTCTGATTGTTAATACAATGTAGCAGTCATGTCTTTTTTCCCCAGGCTGATATGGGATCATGGTTTTAATGGGCAGAAGATGTTTTGAGTTGGTGCAAAATCTGAAGCACTTCTCTACTTGTTCACTCTCGTGTTCACACTCTCTCCTGCTCTTTCTCTTTCTCTCTGTCTGAAGTGAAGGACTAGGGGGAAAAATGAAGCAGTATCAGGGCACAGCATCTGGAGTGCCTGACAAGGACACTCCTCATCCCCTCATGATTTCATGACTGTCTCTGAGTTCAGACTTATGGGAAGAAGGTTTAAAGGTAAAAACGGACTGCTTTTCCTATTGTTTCGCTTTCCCACAATCTCCCTCTTGTAAGGATCCAATTTCAATGCATCCACCATCTGGAAAGAATATTACTTCAGCTAGGCTTCAGGAACATGAGAACACTTCTTCAAACAGCCAGTCCATACATATCCTCAGCTTCACAAATATTTATACGAATCTAAAACCCCAGATTAATCTAACTAAGTCACCTTATTTTTGCTGGCATATCTCAGGGATATTGAGCTGCAGTGCGTGAATTGACTGGTCTGCTTTTAATTTCCTCTGTTACAGATGATGTAATTTCACTGCTTTCTTGAACATGAAACCCAACGTTGAGTTTGCTGTTAATTATGCATTCATTTTTCATAATGCATTTTACAGGTCCTGCATAGTCTATTTTCACCATTCTTGGTCATGAAAAACAATAGGTTACTTAGGCAGAATACATTTATATCTATCTGTCTGTCTGTCTGTCATTTATCTATCAACTCATCTATCTCACATGCACCTCTGTCAGACTAGCTGTCAGTCACTTGGTGGCCCCTGATATCAAATATGTGAATCGGGTTTGGAACACATCAAATCCCATCACCTAGATCAGGCCTGAACAACTTGTAAAGGGGACAGGGTGACACTGATAAATTAAAAATCATTGCAGGATGCAAAGACATACTTGGCGTGCCGCTCAGCTAGTCTGCAGCTAATGGAGCAGAGTAGTGGAATTATTACTTTCTAAAAATTGCCAGCAGGCCACACAAAGGCTGTTTGGTGGGATATTTGTGGCCTGAAGGCCATATGTTATGCTGGCCTGATCTAGATGCTGCATGCATGTTGATCATGGTCAGGCTACAGATGAAAGCCAATAGGAAAGGACTGCAGAAATGTGGAGCATTCCAGACACATACCTCTGGGTGCATTGGAGCCTTTTTTTAGAATTATGACAAACATGCATTGGTTGATGTAGCTAGTGCACACCTAAGGGAAGACATGTTGACACCTTCTTGGAATGTTCTGATATCAGTTAGAACAGGGGTCTCCAACCTTGGCCACTTTAAGACTTGTGGACTTCAACTCCCAGAATTCCTCAGCCAGCTTTGCTGGCTGAGGAATTCTGGGAGTTGAAGTCCACAAGTCTTAAAGTGGCCAAGGTTGGAGACCCCTGAGTTAGAAGATATTAGATCAATCAGTCTCTGAAAGGCATTTAAAACAGCCAGATCTACACAAGCCTTTCAGTTTCTAGAGGAATTGTTTGATGGCATCATTACCAGGTTGGAAGTCTTCTGATATACATATATGATATATCATAATAACATACATTAGGGTTTTGAACCTGATACTGATAACATCTCTCGTAGGTTCATATTCAAAATAATGGAAGTATCGCCTTTGCCTGGTGGTCTTTCCTTTAGATTAATCATTTCCATTTGTAAACAGCAAAATAATCATTTCCATCAGAAGTGACATACAAGTTTAATAAAGTAGTAATAGATGGGGGGGCCTGGAGTTTCAGTGGCGTAAACATGTAGAGCAGACTTTATAACAGCATTTCTTCAAGGACTACAATCCAAAAGTAGGCAGAGCCAGGATATTTGAGTGTGAGTGTGTGTGTGTGTGTGTGTGTGTGTGTGAAGATTTTAAAGGTTCCTCTTATATCCACCTGCTATTTGCTTTTAGCGCATAAAGTTTACATGAAATGCTTTATTGTCTTGGGCCCTTGGACATGAGTATCTGTAAGAAAGTATTTTCCAGATTGCCTCATCCCTTCCAATTTTCTGAGTGATGAAAGACATGTCTGGAATGGATAATGCCTTGGAGAGGCGCATATGATGGACAGGGTTGAAGTAACCAGCAAATGTTGGCTGTAACCCAAAATGGGTGAGGATATTTATTCTCTCATACCACTCTTTTTCTTCTTTCTGCTATCTGAAGTGGCAGATCTTTTACAGAAGGGTTCTGAAATTAATACTTAGGCCCATATGTTACTCTAGGGTTGTGGGCTGATCATCTATGCATTCAAGGACAAGGATTGGAGGTGCTGGACAATAGACTCTGTGTATATTACTTTGGCCTACATTCCTTTGATTGGTATGAAATTATTTTTCATAGAATAGCCAACATATTAATAAATAATAGCTAAAGCTGCTGCAACGTGCCAAATATAATGTAGTATTAAATTTATGATTTGGTGTGTCATCTGCAACTATCTGCCCAGCATGCTTATATGCTTTAGAATTGCCCCTTCTGGATCCAGAGGGTGCGTCAAAGAACTAAGATATGGCCTTTAAATAAACTGAAGAAGCTTCTTGGATGAGAAGCAAAACACTTTCAAAGAAAAAAAAAATCCAAGAAAGTCCAATTGCCTTTTGAAAAAAGCATCTTTGAATCAATCGTGACCTGGATGATTGAGACTCTCCATAAACCTTGAAATGTACGTGCTTTTTTCTGGTGTAAAATGTGTCATTTGTGGGTCCCATTCCTTTTGGTGCAGTGGTTTAAAGGCAGTTGGATGGGAGGTTTTCCATTTTTCTCTTTATCAAGGGGAAAAAAAGGAGGGAATCAATGTATAAATAGGACTTAGCAATTATCTGAGGAAGATTTGTTCTGCCTTGGAAGTACACGCTTAGTATTTTATCAGGAGATAATCTTATTATCTTATCCTATTGTTTCTCCAAAGCATTCACAATGCCATACGTGGTTTCCCAATCCATATCTTATCTTCACAATATCCCTGTGTTAGGTATTAGTAAGGGAGATAATGATTGGCCTAAGATCATCCAGTGAGCTTTGCAAGATGGTGGGATTTCCCAAGGTCTATGTAATCTAGCTCTCAGTTACTTTCTTAGCCTTAGTCCACTGAGTCATGTTTCATAGTGAAATCGTGTGTATGCTCTTTTTGCTGGCATATTTAATTGTTCTCATCTGACAGAGGGTTTAAATAAGAGGCTCTCCCATAGTTTTGTCAGGTTCTAGCAATCAGCCATGCTTTTTCAACTTGAAGCCCTCTTTGCTGGCTGGAAATTCTTGGAAATGTATCCAGACAACCCCTGATGGAGAGGTTTTATGTATTTAACCTCTCTTTTGTTTGGACAATAGAATTGATTCCAGGTCCGCCTCAAGCAAAATTCCCCACTTCTAATTTTCTGGTTTTAAATTGCTATGTTTGCATAAATATTAGAATAGCAGCAAAGGGTGTTGTGTTTGGTAATTAGCAACTTAGCTGAATCTCTTTATAGGAGCTACTGGAAAAATGGCAGGGTTGGGATCTAGAAAACGGGAGCTTTTAGCTAAGACTTTGTTCTGAGTTTTTACTGCCACCAGCAACTATATAAAAGAGAGGCATCGGTAAAGCAAAGTAGCTTGTTGGCAAGTCTCTCCCCCCCCCCATCTGCATTTTTCTCTGCAGTTCTCTTTCCCCCAACTCTGAGTTTGCAGATAGCATCCCAGGGCTGCCAGTAGCTGGTAATCTGAATATAAAACATATATTTGGAAGTTGAAAAAGAGAGATACAAGCCTTGCTTTCTCCCCTTCCAGCCACTTCTCTTATTCCCTATTCCTTATTCCCAACATTTGTACTTCTAGAGTACTAATCTTGCTATTACCTGCACCTTCTGAATGCCCAGTATAGGCTTGAATGGGCAGCTCTAATTATTTAAGGCTGTCACGAGGCAACAGGAGACTCCTGTTTACTCTGTTAAAAGTCTATAGCAGTGCCAAGAGTTTGCTATTCACTTTCAGTGAAGATGTCTTAGCCAATGATAAAAGAAAGACAATGGCAACTTTCTTTTCTGCTCAACATATTGCATATTCTCCTGCTGGGGAATTCTTTCTTTCAATCTCTTTGTGTAATTAGGCTATCTTCTCCGTACAGTACCGTATACCGTAGTGGTATGCCAAAAAGAGAAGGAGGGGGAGCCAAGCATCCCCTCCAATGGATGCAAACATTCCTCATAAGCAAGAAACACTGCAAACTCCTCCTACTTTTGCAGCAGGACTCGGTGCTTAAAAATGAATTATGTGTGTCCTCTAGAAATTTGATTACAGCAGGAAGACGCTAGTGCATAGGCTTTGTACGTGGGGCAACAGTAAGCAACAGACCATGTCAACTAATATTGACTTGATATTAGAAACGTCAATATAGTATTAATGTGTGCTGGCATTGTGTGAACATCCACTCTCCTTTTATCTTGACTCTGATGTTTGTATATAGACAACTTCCATGCCAGAGCTGCATATTTCTTCAAAGTCAACCCCAGAGTTTCTCTGCAAATTGCCACCAAATTATAATTTCTAATATAATAGTAGAGAATAGCTAGATAATAATCACATTTAATTTTAATTATTTAACAAGCCAATGCATGTTGTGAAAAGAGCTTTTGGAAGCATTGCAAGGGAAGGATAGAATAAGTTGTCAGACTGGTTAGGAAAGAGCCTGCTCCAATGCCAAATCTCAATTTTATGTCAGTAATCCTCCTGGCGTACTTTATCAATTCTGAAGCATGTCATTGGTGGTTCATTCATTTTCGATCTGATTCATTGACAGTAGGGAGAAATGTACCCTGGTCAAAAACTCAGTTGCTAAAGAAGTCATGATCCTTGGCACTCTTAGCTGACTGAAATGCCTTAAGTGGCTTCAAGAGGAAGGAAGAACTGAAGAGACTGCATAAGGGGAGACCTCTTCAAGGAGGTCAGGTGATGCAATAATGTCTTTTTCGACAAAGACTATCCTCTTCATCCAGTCATTTCAAATTTGATAATGTGGAGTTGTAATTTTTAAATGACCAGAGAGTGCTGTAATGGCTTGCCTAATAGTCAATTTCTTTCTTTCATTTTCTCGGCTGTGCAAAGTTTGAAGAGGTATAGCTGTGTCATAAAAGAACACGACCCTCTCTGTTCTCTAAAGAGCAAAGTGAGAGTTTCCTATAGTTCTGATGTGGTTTTTTCCCCCCCTAGCTCTGGGTATAAGGTGATGATCTTGGCTGAGCCAAAGAAAAACAGTAGGAGTGATTCCACGGCATGGAGTATCATATTGGGGCAAAGCATGGCCACTTCACACATTCAATAATGCAGTTAGTTAGTTAGTTAGTTAGTTAGTTAGTTAGTTAGTTAGTTAGTTAGTTAGTTAGTTAGTTTCATTCTTTACTTTTATATAATTGGCTTAGATGAGTTTTGTTGTTGGGCAGACTGAAAACATAACCATGGGAGATGACAATGACCAACCATAAAAGCCCTGGGAAAAATAAATTATTTTTTGGGACTAGATGAATCAGGGCAGGACTTGGAAGAGTGTATGTTGACTCAGATGCTTTACCTAATGTAATATAAGAACTGCTTTCTTAAGACACCTAGACAATCTAACTACTGTGTGATTTTCAATCTATTCTCTGTGCTTAATACTGAATAGTCAGCAAAAAAACCTAACAAGATGGCTTTTAGATAGATGGATTTTCTAATTACAACTAGTGATGCTGTCAAAGCTGAATCTCTAGACGGGGATTCATAGCCACACTGTCTAGAGCAAGGGTAGTCAACCTTGGCTCTTTTATGACTCGTGGACTTCAACTCCCAGAATTCCTGAGCCAGCTAAGCTGGCTCAGGAATTCTGGGAATTGAAGTCCACGAGTCATAAAAGAACCAAGGTTGACTACCCCTGGTCTAGAGGATGCTACAAGTGGTGCTGCCCTTTTTTAAAAAAAAAAGTACAATTGAAATGTTTTTGTCTAATAAAAGGGGAAGGAAGAGATCAAACAGGGAATGTGCAAAAGAGGGGGAGGTAAGAAACAAGAAGTGGAGGGGAGAGAAATTGAATGGTTCACCAGGAAGTATTTTTCCTGTGAAGTGAAGGAAATCTTATTTCACGTTCTATGCAACATTTTCCCAGGCAAGGTTTGTATTGGATTGCAGTCTGTTGCATAATTAAGATACCATTTCAGACAGTTGCAGTCAGGACCAGTGCTATAATTAGGAACAGCCTGACAGCACTTTTGGGGTGTTTTGAAAGGACACAAAATGGAGGGGTTATGAATTTATATTAATGCATTATTATTACCAGAAATGAGAAATCCTTGTGGCATTGCTTCTCTCTTATGCTCAACTAATTTAACAGGCCTTGAATTCTATTCAGATGACTCTGGATTGTGGCAGGGTGGAAGAGAAGAGGCTAGCATCATCAAATACTGTACTTCAGGCAATTCCTACCCTAATTCTGTCCTTCCCCTTAATATGTAATAACTTGCTCAAGTTCTTCAGTCCTACGTGATCATATGAAATGATCTTAGCTTTTTTGGGGCAGAGTGCCAATGTATTTGATAGGGAAAGTCCTTTATAATAGTGACCTCACCTGTTTGATATTATCTCCTTTGCCTCGAGGATCTGATTGCTCTCTATTTAAAGTGAGAGTTTCCTGTTTCTACTTTGTTACAACATGAGATTTGGGAAGTTAAGCCTACTGGCTAACATTGTCTTTTACTTGTTTTTAAAGGTCCTGACCCCAGAGCCTGAAGATGCTAAAATGCATCCAGCTTGGAGACATCTTTAAAGAGCCGTACTCTAAAGAGTGTGGTGTGGGCTCCCCCTTGTGGGAAACAACTGGAACAAAAGTTTCTTGATGTTACAGTGCATCTTTTTCAAATTAAGTCATGGCTATTGTCAGCACAGCACCCCCTAGTTTCTTTTTCTTTCCGGAGAATGAAGCCGTGGACCCAGTGATAGTACTTCATTACAATTATACTGGAAAGCTTAGCCGTGGAAAAGAAAAAAAACTGACCATCATTGCACTTCTCATTATCTGTGGCTTTATCATCCTGGAGAACCTAATGGTGCTGATTGCCATCTGGAAGAACAACAGATTTCACAACCGCATGTATTTTTTTATTGGCAACCTGGCCCTCTGTGACCTGTTGGCGGGAATAGTCTACAAAGTGAACATTTTGATGTCAGGAAACAAGACCTTGACTTTGTCTTCCAGGATCTGGTTTGTTCGGGAAGGCAGCATGTTTGTGGCGCTGGGTGCTTCTACATTCAGCTTGTTGGCTATTGCCATCGAACGGCATTTGACCATGATCAAAATGAGGCCATACGATGCAAATAAAAAGTACAGAGTTTTCCTGCTTATTGGAACGTGCTGGCTTATCTCTCTTTCTCTGGGAGCTTTGCCCATCCTTGGTTGGAATTGTATTGGCAATTTAAGAGACTGTTCCACCATTTTACCACTATACTCCAAGAAATATGTGGCGTTTTGCACCATTATCTTCATAGCCATCCTAGTGGCCATTGTAATCCTCTATGCCCGCATTTACATCCTGGTGAAATCAAGCAGTCGGAATGTCACCAATCACAACAACTCGGAGAGGTCCATGGCATTGCTGAGGACTGTTGTGATCGTTGTTGGGGTTTTCATTGCCTGCTGGTCCCCCCTGTTTATTTTGTTGCTGATTGACGTGGCCTGCAGAGTGAAAGAGTGCTCGATTTTGTATCAAGAAGATGGCTTCATAGCTTTGGCGGTCCTCAATTCAGCCATGAACCCCGTCATCTATACTCTGGCAAGCAAAGACATGCGCCGAGCCTTCTTTCGCCTGGTGTGTGGTTGCCTGGTGAAGAACAATGTTGCCATGTCTTTGCCTATCCAGCCCACCCCGGATCAGAGTCGAAGCAAATCCAGCAGCAGCAACACACCGAAACTGAATGATAACTTTGTGCAAACCAAAAGTTTGTCGTGCATCACTGAAAAGAATAAACCTCCATTTTATAATGGAAACGTCTGCAAGTGAAGCCTGCTGAGGGGGCACTTGGAGGATTCTTGTCCTGTGGCTTTTACGGAGCCAACGAGAAAGGGTGTCTTTTTTTTTTTTTTAGTGGAGTTTCATGCACTTAACTCATAGGAGGGGCAAACTTGAGATGGCTGCTTAATTCTAAGTGCCTATTTTGAGCACTGAGTTTTGGTTCTTCACCAACTGATTCAGGAAAAGTTTGGCTGCCTCTGCAAGCTCTCTTGAGGGTTGTGTAAAGAAAAAAGTGCTATCCTGATATGGGGTTTCTTTGATGCAGTTCAATTGAAAAAGTGTACTTGCTAGAGCAGTGGTTCTCAACCTGTGGGTCGGGACCCCATTTGGGGTCGATCGACCATTTCACGGGGGTCGCCAAGCAAGGCTGTCTGCCATTTTTTTTGTCCGCCATTTTTTTTGTCCGCCATTTTTTCCCCCTTTTCCAGCGGGTGCCTTACCTCCCTTGGGCTGGGCCAGCTGGTGGTCAGCCTGCTCCGTCTCTGCCGCTTGCTAGCTACGCCTCGGCCGGTGCAGGGGGCGGAACCATGCATGCGTGGCGCTCCCGGGCAGGGAAAGTCCTTGACGTACGACCGGTTGGGTAGTCCTCGACTTACGACTGGTTTAGTCCTCGACTTACGACCAGTTTAGTCCTCGACTTACGACCAGTTGGGGTCGCAGCATTAAAAAGGTTGAGAACCACTGTGCTAGAGAAATAATGTATAAGTGGCCACTGATTAAAGCACTACATGAAATTCACTTCTTATATTCCAAAATGCAACTGTGGAAGTCTTTCCCTTATAGGACCCCAGCAGAGTCTTCCTCAGCCCACCTTGCACATATCTGATCTTTCTGACATCCATCTACATTTAGGATTTAAGAATGGGTCAGAACACTTTAGCATCATATGCCTGGCTTCCTCTTTGGTAATAGAAATATCTATAAACGTTCTGTGATGTCCTAGTAATTCAGCAAGCAGTCTGGAGAAAGGGGAGAAAGAATCTCATGGCAATGGCTGGTCAACCTGCTGTATATATGTACAAAATGCCCTTCTCAACGGTTACTGTTCATTGGCCATAGGAGATGAGACTGTCTCTCCTCAGTTTAAGGTGAATAATATAGGGATATTCTATCCAGGCCGCACTGCACTGTTATTGATTTCTGTTAACATTTTCACAAATATTTATTCACATATTTTGAGATTTGTTAGATCAAGAAATCAGAGCTTAAGTTAGAATGTGGTGGTTTATTTTACCAGGCCTGATAAACAGTCACAGATAATAGGAAGGCTCAGCATTTGCTGTGTTGAAGTACACCAATCAAGGCGTCCTAGGGGGAAAAAAGGGGGATTTTAAGCTGAGGTACCAACTTTTGTTTTTCTTTGTATTTGTTTTTATTATGCCTGCTGTGTGGCATAGGTTTACATTATATGGCATTATAATATGCTACTCTGTATAATATAACTCCTTAATGTAATGAGTACTGTGAACATGTAATCTTCAAATATTTTTTAAGTAAATGAAGAAAACATCTTTATGTAAGTTTTGTGAGACAGAAAATAGATGTTCAACTAATCCAACCAGTCTTGCATTTACCAATGCAAATTTCCAATGCAAATGTAGCAGTTGTGACTAGAAGCCATTTCTGTGTTATTCTGTAAAAAAAAAATCATAATCATTGTTTTGTCACTAAAACAGTTTTTTTAATTTAATATAGTTTGATGGTAAAATTAAAACGTGACTTGGAATTTCATCTATATTTCATCTATATATTTTAATGTGGGTTTTGGTTTTTACTATTTGGGAAGAATGTTACAGATTGAGAAATCAGTCTGTATTATTGTTGTTCATAACAGAACTAGATAAATGGTCTTATTGGAAATGATATGATCTTCCCCAATATCATGAGAAGACAAAGCACAGGAAAATTGTGACTGCTTAGACAAAGATATACAAATCATAAATCATATTTCACAGCTGATATTGATTGGTAGTTATATCTAGCTCAAATTGAAATCTTTTCACTACATTGAAATCCTCCTTGTTGGGAGTCTTCCTAGACCAGAGGTAGGAAACCTTGGCTCTTTTATGACTCATGGACTTCAACTCCCAGAATTCCTGAGCCGGCTATGCTGGCTCAGGAATTCTGGGAGTTGAAGTCCATGAGTCATAAAAGAGCCAAGGTTGCCTACCCCTGTGCTTTTCCCATATGATTTATTTGGATGGAAGGGAACAGATAATAAATAGGAAGAAAACCACATTTGATTTACTGAAACAGAAAAAAGTTATTGAACCTTTCCCCCCCCCCCACTATAATGAAAATATATGTAGCATTCTGAGGGTTATTTATTCACAATTTCCCCAGCTAGCTTCTGACCAGCAAAGTCAATGGGGGAACGCGAATTTGCTTAATGGTTGCATGATTCATTTAACAACTGCAGTGATTGCTTAACAACCACGGTAAAAAAAAAAGGTCGTAAAATCAGGTGCCACTCGCTGAATAACCTTGCTTAAGAATGGAAATTTTGTTCTTTTTTTTTAAGCTGAGGATTCCCTGTATATATTATACTCTGCTCGTTTTGGACTTAAGCCTTGTTTTAACAGATCTGGCCTATTTTTGTCAAGGTCATATTTCTTATTCTCTACACTGGTGCAGGTCCCCATGAGCCTTAGACATGTCCTTAAATATATGCCATAATGAATTGCTATTCCACAATCCATCTGTTTGGAACGTGGTTCAAGATCCCAAAACAAACAAACTCACTTGGAATTCCAGCAACAAAGTTTTATTCAAAATAAAGTGTTTACAAAGGCTTGGTGGACTGAAACACACACAGGAGTTCAGCTACACCCCCAAGAGCTGTTTAACACATTTTTATATCCTACCCATGACACAGATTCCCCGCTCCCCTATCGCACTCAACACTACAGATCATGGAAATTGCTTCCACCATGCAAATATTTCATATTGCTTGCTTGCCAAGAGGGAGATCCGAATGCTATTCCTTCCAAACACATCTCTTCTTTACTGTAGATGGGGTTCTTTGGGGAAGATAATTGACAGTTACAGCTACAATTCAAAATGGAAAAACAGGAGACAAGTCCTTCTCTTTCTAAAGGATGACCAAAAAACGAGACAGGAAGGGTGAGAGCAGATAGGACTGTCAAATACATCTTGAAATGCTGGCAAGGAATAGGAGACTGCCTGACTCAGTCCTTTTCCTAAAGCCAAGTGTGTCCACCCATCAATCTGCACAGCCCACAAAATGTCATGAGCAACAGCTATCCTGCAGGAAACGAGCCAAGGCTGCAGAAATAGATGAGATGCAAAACAAAAATCACAGCTGATCTTTTAATGAAGGAGACATCCTTTAGATTTCCAACTTCACATAATAGTAATCTAGCAAATGCCAAGATATCAAAGCCCTGCACAGGTTGGATGTCATCATTACTCAGGATACGTTTACCAAAGGAATCTTTCTCAGTGGTTCCTGTTCCTGAGTACAGATTGGATAATTGTTATCATTTCACGAAGCCTTCCTGAACAGCACTGCTGTACCACAGTGTCCAAGCAGACGGTGACTTTTACAAGAAGATCTTGCTTTATTTATTTACCATTTTGTTAATTAGACTTATAGTTTCCTCTGCATAGAGCCCCCCCCTTTCCCATTTTGTTTCTCCACAATTTCTTTACGTAGACTGAGATATGATAACTGCTATCAAATTACTAAATAAACTCTCATGCTTGAGTTAGACTTGAACCTGGATCTCCCTGGTCCTAGTACAACACCTTAATTACTACTGACTAAAAAGGGTTTAGACCATGGGTTTCCTCCTAATGGTAGAGAATAAACCAGATGTAGGCAACCTTGGCTCTTTTATGACTCGTGGACTTCAACTCCCAGAATTCCTGAGCCAGCTATGCTGGCTCAGGAATTCTGGGAGTTGAAGTCCACGAGTCATAAAAGAGCCAAGGTTGCCTACCCCTGGAATAAGCGATCATAAACTGGCATAAACTATCTGATATCCTCCAGATGTTTGGAACTAATTTCATCATTCTCAGCAAACACGGCCAATGGTCAAGGATACTGGGATCAAAATATACAGATGACACCATGTTGCCTATCTTGTTCTATAACTATATTCCAGGCCAAGTTAAAACTTCAGAATATAAAAACTGCACTGTGCATTTCACAGACTGCATTGCAACTAGCAACTTATCAGTACTAAGTCCAACTTGAAATCGTTATTTGATTGCCAATGCTGAATTTCTGAGAAAGTAATAATTATAAATTAGTACTCCAAGTTTGGTTTGAGTAGTTAGTTTTGGACATGATATTTTTTAATATGATTCTGGCGATTCAAAGGTTTGGAACTGTTCATTTTGAACAGAAAAATACATATTTTGGGAAGTGGGAGAAAAGAGTTGCTGGCTGACAATGATCTTTCAGCTGAAGCAATGTTTCAATAAAATATTAAATCAGATGATTAGAACAGCACCATTCTTTAGAATTATACTTACTTGAAAGATTTGGTATTCTTCATCTTCTATTTTGAAGAAGAGCTCCAGAATTTTTATTAATGAGTTCAGTTTGTGAGCTCTTACCTTCCTATCCCGTTCAAGCAAATGCTTTGTTATCTTAGATCAGGGCTTTTCAACCAGTTGTACGGGTACCACCTGTGGTACATTGGCACCTGGCAGGTGGTACGCGACCATCCTAGAAAAGTGGTAGCGGGGGAGGGGAATGAGCTGAACGGATGGCAGCACCGCACAAGCCTGAACGAGAGATGGCTGGAGCTGCAGGGCTGTCAGGGCTCAGCGGAAGCGCCAGGATCAGCGCCAGGCTCCAGCTGGAGCTCAGCGCTGATCCTGGAGCTTCTGCTGAGCCCAGAAGAAGCGCCGATCAGCTGGAATGTTGCAGCATCTCCAGGGCCTTGTGATTTACATTCACATGCTTGGCAACTGATTCATATTTATGACTGTCACAGTGTCCCAGGGTCATGTGAAGTAACCAAAACCTGCTGCAACCACCCAGCAGACGGGTGGAATAAAAACCAAACACCCCCACCCCACCTCCGCTGCCAATCCTCAACAGAAATGCTCACAACAATGAAAACCTCAAACAGGAGGAAGAGCGCCGCTGGGTGGGCAGGCAGGTGTCTTGCTCGGCTGTGGCTTGGGGGCCACTTTTTTCAGTGCCATTGTAACTTCGAACAGTCATTAAGCGAACTGTTGTAAGTCGAGCACTACCTGTACTTTATCACTTTTTTCCTTTTTTTTTGTCATCAAGTTTTTGACACCTTGCTAGGCGACTGGTGGTACTCGGATATTGCCATATCCTAAAAGTGGTACAATGGGTGAAAAGGTTGAAAAGCCCTGTCTTAGATGATAAAGCTGTACTATTGGACATCTGGAAATATAAATTTGGAGAAAGCTGTAATATTTGCATTTGCACACAATTCTAAGTACCCATTTGATATGTCCTCAGGACAACATAATCATCAAGAAAAAAATGTAGTCTAGATATAAACAGATAGGATTCTTATTTTTAATGAAAAATTGAATCTTTCAGATTTGCAGTTTGCTGAAATTGTACGCAGGAAAATCACGTTTTCTATATTTAAGTCCCTCCCATTCAAAAGCAGCCAAGAACCTTGTTTTCTTTATTTTCTAATTTCTTTTTTAGAAACTGCCTAGGATGGTTAGCAGCTGTTCTTTGTGAAGTGAGTTGAATCATAAGCAATGTTTCATCAGTTTCCAATTTTAAAACTCTGTAAGAAATTATGTTTTTTTTCTTCTGAAATAAGTTGGACACAAAATAGCATTGTTCAAATGGTAATATAGCTCATGAAGAGATGACTTCTGCCAGCTGGGCTGCTAGCAAGGAGGACTGTTCAGTTATCTTCTCCAGATGTTAGTTTTCCAAACTAGAAATGGCTTTTTGTAAGATTTGTTTAATGTGACCTTGCTACAAATACATAGCATTTAGAGGTAAATATTGACATTATAGAAAGTAAAAGGTTTTTTTTTTTTAGCTTCCATGATTCCTGGAATGATGAGATAGATAGGTATAGGGTTTCCTGCCTGAGCAGGGGGTTGGACTAGATGACCTCCAAGGTCCCTTCCAACTTTATTATTATTATTATTATTATTATTATTATTATTATTATTATTATTATTATTATTATTATTATTATTATTATTATTATTATTATTATACAGACAATGCAAAAGTGGCTATAGATATAGAGACAATTGCATTTGTTTGAAATGAACAAAGTCTTTGGGATCTGAAATTCCAAAGATACAGCCGACACCTATCATTATCTTCTTAATGGCAACCATTCATAAGACAGTTATTGGTATGATATAGATATTCCTACACCAGGGAGGAGAAACACTACTCTAGGCTGTAGGCAGAAATCTACAGTCTAATCTGTAGACTAGGCTGGGAAGTTTCAAAGTCCAGAAGATGGTAGCAGCAAATAATTTCAGTTTTGTTGCCAAAACCACAATCTAATTGAGGGCATAAAGTATACAATTACTTTACATGTTTATAGCTGTCAATGGGCTTATCCTTCATTAATCGAACCAATTCAACATTTTTGTTAAAAGTCTCAGAGCAATTTCATAATTTGGGGTGTGGTGGGGTCTGGGGGGATTTTTATTACATCTATAATATATGAACAAATGTAATTATAAAGTAAATGGGTATTTCAGTAATCCAAATTCTTATGAGGATAAGATAATAATGTTCTTTATTATTTCCTTTATTAATTTTAATCTTAAAAAAACTCTATTATATTTTCAGCAGTTTTCATATAGCTATTAAATAGATAGCCTCACCACCCCCAAATCAGTAAAAGATGAAAAAACTGGAAACCCTATTCTACCTTGTAATGTTATAACATTACCACCACCACCACCTGCCCCCTTTTAAAAATATTGTATAATCTTTGGTTCTAACAAAATATGTCCAGCAAGACAAGTCTCTCCTTCCCCCTACCACATATGCTTCCCCCCCCCCACACACACCCCGAGCATTCTTCTAGAAAAAGATGGGCATATAATTTTAGACTTGACTGCAAAAGAAGAATTACATGTATAATAAAACCTTGATATTGAACACTATTTTATTAAATCAAAGTAAATTCATACAGCATATTATTAGAAAATTGAATGCATGTACTCCATACACAGATCACTTCAAGTCAAAGTCAAAACAAATCGCAAACAATCTGGAGTAGTGTTATATAGGAACCAAAATGAGACATCTGAAGTGTGGGGAAATGTTCATTTACTTGAGAAACAAGAATGTGTTAAAAAGTTGATTCGGGATAACATTTCCGGTTGGAATACTATCTCACAGCGACATTTCCTTTATTTGATGCTCGCTCGTTGCATTTTTTTTTTCTGTTTGATTTCTATTATTGTGCTTATTATACTACATTTCTACTCTGACCTTTTTTTTTAGCTTTAATTTTCTAAAGGAAACAAGACTTGTGATACTTATATTCTAACTTCACAATCGTACACAACTCAGATCTTTTCTTCTGTTAAAACTGCATTGAAGAGTAGAAAAATGGTTGTTCTCTTCAGCAGATTGACTTCAAAAATATAACTATCTACCATGTCTACACAGAATGGGACATGTGTGTATGTACACAAGCAGTGTTCCTGTTAAAGACACTTTTCTGAAAATCCTCCTAAGCAGTATTTTTTTAAATGCTACTCTATTCCAAAGTCCGAAGAACATATTATTCTAGTACCCTGCAGGAATGGTATTTCTTCAGTCTACAGAAAACCTCAACAGGTGATGTTCTTTTTCTATGGACCTACAGCTACACTTTATTTCTGATTGTGGCTTGTTGCACATCTCACCAACCACAGAGCCAGTCACTGGGTTTTTTCAGCAGGCTGTTGGAGGCAGAGTTCAGTTCCAGAAGAAACAATGGGCAAATTGTGCTCAAGATGATGCTTGATCAGGTGGCTAATGCTGTCAAAGGTACGATCCTTTGTACGAATCTGAAAATAAAAAAGGACATGCAGTCATATCATTTGCCAGAGAAGGCAGTTTTGATGCTTAACTTAAGGCCAAAGCCAGATGTGACAATCCAGTCATACGAATTTGATAGGTATGGCAGTCTGGAAAAATTATAAGGTTTGGAAGATCAGGCTGGGAGAAGACCAACGAAATCAGTGAGGGATCAACTTCAAAATGAACCTATTTCTTTGGTCTATGCTTATTTCTTTAACTACCATGCTTGAGTCCACCAATCTAAATCACAATATAATAACATTATATTACAATTGTGAAAAAGACTACTTTTCATCATTTGTATATTCCTTTGCAGATTTTTAATGTCCAAGTTACTGATGTAAATAATGAGCAAATACATGGATCACATCGTGAATAGGGAGACGAAAGTCAAATTCAAGCACTGGGATATCCTTTAAAAGCTTAGATCCAAGCTTAGGAACTGTAACCTTTAACAGACTGGCCACTTTTTTGAGCAGAAAAATCAGAATCATACTTCTCCTCTCTCTATGAAGCGTCTCCCTCTTTGCAACTTCAGCCTAATACAGCCTCGTTGATGTTGTGAGAATAATCTTTGACCGTCCTCTGCTGTTCAAACATGAAAGTTACATCTATTACTTCTTGGTTCTTCATCAAGAACCAGAGACCAGCCTATAAAGTAGTAGTGAAATTTAGGGCCCATAAAAAGGGTTATGCATCCTTTTGTGGGTGCTAGGGATGATACAGACTTATCCATTCTACTTCAAATAATATAAAAAAACCTTATCAGGAAAGAATTTTTCCCTTTTTCTTTCCTGATGGGAAAGCAATTCCCGCCTAAATTAAGGTTGATGATCCAAGCCATATCAGAGTTGGCTTCCAGGGAATGTGGTTCAGTACTCAGTTTTCAGAGAAATTGGCTGGGAACCTGAAGTAGATCTGCTGGTGCATTCTTGAAATAGAGACTTATTTGTAAATAAAACTGATTCCACAGAAAGAACCAGCAGAGTCATTTCTCTTTCAGAAGAAAATGATTCCATGTACAATCTAGCTAGTTATGCTGATCACTTGAAATGAATTTGATGCATATGTCAAAATCATGTCATCTGACACCTGAATTGCCAAACTGATCCAAAGCATTACATCAGTTTATTTGCTCCCAGATTGCTTTGGAGAGGTTCAGCCACCTTTCTGGCCTTGACGAGGGCTTAAACAGGGCTGAAACTCTTCTTCCATATACGAATAAAGCTTTAGTGGAGCAAGTGGTTCGACTTTATGCTGAGTTCTCCGACATTGACTGGGGAATCGCTTCACAAACTTTGCCGTCAGACGGGAGAAAATGACATAATCTGTTATTCTCAGTGTCTGTGCTTTGCCATTCCTGTCTCTCTCTTCTCCTAGAATAGCGGTTCTCAACCTATGGGTCGTGACCCCATTTGGGGTCGATAGACCATTTCATGGGGGTCGCCAAGCAAGGCTGTCCGCCATTTTTTCCCCTTTTCCAGCGGGTGCCTTACCTCCCTTGAGCTGGGTCAGCTGGTGGTCAGCCTGCTCCATCTCTGCTGCTTGCCAGCTACGCCTCGGCCGGCGCAGGGGCCAGAACCACGCATGCGCGGCGCTCCCGAGCAGGGAAAGTGTTCGACTTACGACCGGTTGGGTAGTCCTCGACTTACGACCAGTTTAGTCCTTGACTTACGACCGGTTTAGTCCTCGACTTACGACCGGTTGGGGGTCGCGGCATTAAAAAGGTTGAGAACCACTGTCCTAGAAAGTTCTCTTAGAGTGAGAATCAACAGACAAAGAGAAACCATTCTCCTGTTGTTCTGTCACTGTTGTTGATTGAGGTAGAGAGAGAGATGTCATGGCTTTGTCTATATAGAAGAAGAAGGATATTACTGGAATAGGAAATTCCATCACCCAGTGCCCTCCAAGCTTTCCTCTTCAGACAGTCAACAGTGTCTTCAGCTAAGCCTGAGGCTTTCAGTGGAGATGGGGATGAGAAGAAGGCAAACCTTCAACCGAGAATTATGCAGGTTGCTTTGCACAGGAATACTTTTAGCAGCCAAAAAGTGGCATCTGGCTCATCAGATTCAAGCCTAAGCTCAAGGGAGGAGTCCAACCTTTATATCCAAAATCTGGAGCAAGAGACAATGATCTTATTCTTTGAAACATCTTCTCAAGTATTTGAAGTGTGTAACATACCCTTAGCTGTTCTCAAAGCTAAGCATGGCTAATGACTACAAACTATCACCCTAGGGCGTAATTTATAGTACCCTGATTGTTCCCTTCTCCAAGCTCAATCCATCTTAAAGCTTGTAGCCCAGAACTGGACAAAGTATTTAAGGCTGCATCTCACCAAGGCAGATTATGAGAGAATGATTTCTTATGATTCAGAAATGATATGAAGAGAAAAGAGATAATTGGATGCAGAATGGACTTTTGCCGTTTTTAATATCTTGGTTATTTCATATCCTTCCCAGAGGAGGATTCCTTTGCCAATAAACCACGCCAGCAAGCCCTGCCAGCCAAGTAAAGTACTGTGGTTGTCGTTGTTTTTTCTTTTTCTTTTTTAAAAAAGGTTTTATTTTAAAATTGGAATATAATATTCTTTGCAGTAGTTCCACACAACTGTGTTGGCTTTTCGATGGGCAATTTGGTGTGATTAGGCTGCCTTGTCCTTCTCTTGCTGTCTTACCTGAAACGAAGTGTAATGTCTCAAAACTTTATTGCAATGAAATCCTTGAAGTTATTAAGCTGAACCTCTGCAGCATCACTCTCCCTTAAAGATCTCTCCCCCACTGAATTGTAATCCCATTCGTCCGCCCTCATGAGGCAGTTGCAGATATTTTGATGCTTGCGGTTGAAGCTTTTATGGACTCATATCCAGCTGAACTGAATCGTATTGCCTATGAATTTCAAAATGCAAAACTGAATCAAGCCATGCAACTATTGAATCTCAGGTTTTCAATCTGAACTAAATCAGGGCTTATTTGCACACACCGAATCCTGACAAGGCTTCTGGGGTGCCATCCCTCAAGAAGCAGGACTTCTCTTCAGTGGGTTTCCTCCCAGCTGAAGCATCTCTTCAAAATTGCCCTGGCTGGTCCCTAAGATAAGATTCTCTATTGCTCTGAATATCCTAGTGCACCACTAGCAAGTAAGTGTGAATCAGTCTGCTTTAATGACGAAATTGGATAGGGCAGAAGGCTGTGTCTCTACAACCTAAAATAAAAAGGGGTCTCCTCTGTCCTTAGGATCAAATACTTACAACTCCTTCAGGGTCTACTAACAGAAGATGCTTGGCTTGTCCATTCTGTAATCCAGTGAGTACATAGGATCCTGGATTGGAGGTACTTTTCCTAACCAGAAAGTCTCCACTTTTCTTTAAGAGCTCTTCTGCTTCTTTCCTGGTCATTTCTCCTTGATACCAGGGCTCAGTGCTCAGTTCTTCAGCTACAGCTGCCCCACTTGCTCTGGAAAGGAGAGGACTGGTACATTCAAATGAGGTAGCCTTATTCAAAACAGGCCCAGGCATTTGATTCTTGAGAGCATCTTCAAAAGGGCCTGGAGAAAGAGAGGAAATAACAGAGAGAAATTAGCATCACAAGTAGCCCACTAATTATTTTATGCCATCCAAATTCCTTAATTTTTCTGTATACTGTACTCGGGAAAGATATCTGAATAAATTTCAACTACTGTTCTCTTCCACTGAGACCAAGGTGGGGGGTGTCTTAAACTAGCTTAATCTGAACCTCTGAACTCTTTTAATTACAGGTGGTCCTTGACTTACAACCGCAACTGAGCCCAAAATTTCTGTTGCTAAGCAAGACAGTTGTTCAATGAGTCTTGTCCAATTTTATGACTTTGCTTGCCGCAGTTGTTCAGTGAATCACAATGGTTGTTAAGTTAGTAACACAGTTATTAAGCGAATCTGGCTTCCCCGTTGACCTTGCTTGTCTAGAAGATCACAAAAGGGGATCACATGACCCCCCAGGACATGGCAAACATCATAAATATGAGCCAGTTGCCATGGGGAGCCAGTTGCCATGGGGATGCTGCAGTAGTCATAAGTGTAAAAAACAGTCAGAAGTCACTTTTTTTCAATGTCGTTGTAACTTTGAAAGGTCATTAAATGAATGGCTGTAAGTCGAGGACTAGTTGTAATTCAGTTGGGTAGAAAAGAAATTGTATTTAACTTTTCCCCCAAAAAACTAAATACATTTCAGTATAATTTTTATAAATAGCATAGAGTGTTTCTGTACTAATTTAGTTATAAGGTGATTAAAGAACTTTTCAGATTAAAACTTGGGCGAAAGAGAAGCTGCAGAGCGATGGAGTGATATGTAATAAAAGAATAACAGCAAGTCTACTACCTTAGCAAAGTACATAAATTTTAAAAAGCAAGAAATTCCTAAATGTTTTCAAGCACCACTTTCTGGACCCTGCCTAACAGGAAGGATAAGAACTAAGGTCCAATCTCAACCTGCATTCCAAAAGGATCTCATGATTTTTGGTATTCAAAGCCTTGAAGAGGTTTAAGAGAACTAGTCACATATACCTCTATCCATTTTCCAGCACAAGTCATTCCCCAAGGCAATTTAATCATCCAGGAGAGGCACTGAGAAGGAAGGAAGGAAGGAAGGGAGGGAGGGAGGGAGGGAGGAAGGAAGGAAGGAAGGAAGGAAGGAAGGAAGGAAGGAAGGAAGGAAGGAAGGAAGGAAGGAAGGAAGGAAGGAAGGAAGGAAGGAAGGGCTTGCTCGACAATTTCTGTCCAGTCTGCAATCTTTCTTTTTTAGAGAGGAAAGTTAGGCCTTAACTCCAGAAGACTCTCAAGGGAAGGGTTTATCATTCTAGGTTGTTAGAGTCAGGCTTCAGCATGCAGATAGCATTGATCATGCTTACTGATGACCTGTGACAGAGTCAGGATGGAGGAACATGTTTCTTGATCTCTCAGCAGTACTGAACATGGTATTCTTTTGGATCGGCTTCAGGCTTGGGAGTGGAGGCATTGTTTCACAATAGTTCTTCTGCTTTCTCTGTGACCAGGTTCAATTGAAATTGGAATATTAAATTAAATTAGAACATCGATGGAAATTGCGCACTGATTGTTTTTGTGAGTCCTAAAATGAAGATCATCGCTGCTCACAACAGCAAATGATTGGAAGTTCAATTAATCCACCCTTTCCTCCCTGCATAAGAAATGGCAGCCTTTCTGCTCAGCTCTCATTTGTTTTTCCGAAAGCAAGATAGTCAAAAATAGTCCCCCCCCCAAAAAGCAGGAGGAATGTGAAAATTTGGTTCGAAATTAGCTAATTTTTAGCAATTGTTGGGGAAGTTGAATCATGCCATAATTTATTAGCCAATATGTGTCCATTTTAATCTCTTTCCAGGATTGCACTTCTCAACCAATATAATGGTGGTTATAAAATTGTTGACAACTTAATAAAGTCTAAAAAGAAAAAAAGAAAGAAAAAGATAATCTACTTCAAAACAGATTTTTAAAAGATTGTAAGATGAATTTACTCATGTCAAAAAGATCTTTTCCTGGTCTGCTGTCTTTGGTGCTTTCTATTTTTTCAGTAAACAAATGTTCAGCCTCTGTCTGAAGAGCATGTAGAGTTTCCATATTTATATGTCGTGTATTCACATACATTGGCATCTCCTTTGATGGATCAACATTGGATTTTCCTTCTGGCATACTGTAAATGTCCAAAGACCCTGTGAAAACCAACATATCTTGATTTTAATGGGTCATTTTGCTTCAATTCTAGATATTCAATTGTCACTCTTTGTCCATTATGTAGAATTCATTCTGCATCACTGTTGACCCCTGGATCATTCCAGTATTATTTATTCCTATCCTGTGAACAATCAGGCATGTGCAGTTTTAAAAATGCTTATTTGTTTCAATATTAATTTTATAACCTTGTTTTTCTCATTTTCATATAGTAAAAGAGCATTATCTGGACACAAAAACATACAAATAGATAAGAAAAAAATGAGAAAATGTTAATAATTCTTATCCTTTGCAAGTACAGCTAAATGTAATTATTATAAATAACTTAAAGTCAGTTAATAGCAATTCATCTGAAATACCCCTGCTACTTTAGAAGAATACAATAAAAGTGACAGCAGGAAGTTTTTAATTAATTTTGGAATTATTGTTTGCTAAATAAAACTGACTTCAAGTAAACTTACAGGGGGATTTTTTACAACAGAGAAGAACTCTGCTAGATATGTTTGATAGCTAAAGAACCATAGTGTGAAAACAAAATTTAATCAGGATAAAAATAGAAAGCTCTTCTAACACAATATTCTCTAACCTGTCAATTATAAAAGCCTACATTGCTTGGATTCTCACATATATTACACTGATACATACCTATAAAATACAAGAGTGTAGCTTACCTTGCCTGCTGGGTGCCTGTTGCCGGTCTTCACCACATAGGTTTCTAATGTGCTGTCTCTGGTAGTATGTTTGCTCTTTTCCCAATGCTGAGGCAGACTAAGGCGGTAGTAAAAATATTCTTCATGCAAACGTTACTTTTAAAAACTGTAATGCATTATCAGTAGGTCTTTTTTTTATGATTGGTCCAGGTGCAATTCTACCCAAACCCAGTCTTCGTTCATTCATCATGTATGACACTATGCCTGAGCATGAATGAGTTTGCATAGGAGGATGAGAGTAATGATGACCTTCTGGAAAACTGCATTCTTTTCCTGTTTTATTAACCCCTGTAATTCTAAATGACAAAGTTGGTATATTACATCTATAAAAGGAACTCCTCCAGTTGAATCACTCTCTCCTAATGAAAAAAAGAAAGAAAGAAAGAAAGAAAGAAAGAAAGAAAGAAAGAAAGAAAGAAAGAAAGAAAGAAAGAGGGAGGGAGGGAGGGAGGGAGGGAGGGAGGGAGGAAGGAAGGAAGGAAGGAAGGAAGGAAGGAAGGAAGGAAGGAAGGAAGGAAGGAAGGAAGGAAGAAGACTATCTTAGTTAAATTAGGAGAGTGTAATGAACAAAAGTTACCAGAGCAGTGCTTTCCTTTCACAATCTTGTAAACATTAAATATTAAATAAATATTAAATATTTCTTTCATTCTATTATTAGATGCAAGATACCAGAACATTTAGAAACTCAGTTAATGTACATTGGAGAAAAACAAAACTGAACCAACGTTAATTTCAAACATGACCAAGTAGGAAAGAGATATTATCAGGTCATGTTATTATCCTTGAGTTAACTACACCAACATCTCTTTTTGATATATGGCTCACTTATGGAAACAATATAACATACCATTCTCCCCCTAAATGCTGTCTTTGTGCTACCTATTGCATTTTAAATGAAGACACTACATTCATTAATATCTGCCCAATTAGTAATGGCATTTAGGAAAGACAAAGCTCAAATACGCCTTAGACGTAAACGGGAACTCTAGTGAAGATCTTGTTCCCATGAGCAAAAGCAGTGGCAATACAGAAATAGAGATTTATGATGGGGCTGTTCTTCTGCATACAATTATACTACCATTTTGAAAAGATGTTGCAGAACTGGGCAGGGTAAAAAAAAAAAAGTTACAAGAAACCAATGAGGACAATGGGCAGCTTTCATGGATCAAATAAAAATATAGCAAGGAAGGACTTACACAATTATAGACGTGGTGCAGCTAGATATCGTATATATCATACTTGGCATAGATAAAATTAAGAGGGGCAAGAACTTCATCTTCTGTTATGATATCAAATCTTTGGATCATGCAGCTACATGGACTGGCTGGAGAGGCATTAGCAAAGTTCCTCTCTATCCTTTACTTCTTTTAGGCAGCTATTTTCAATCCATCATAGGGACTGCTTTGCTTACCTGAGCAGGATCTGAAATAGGGGGGATTTTGACCTTGACTCTTTCGTCCACTAGGCCCCCAGTGGGATGCGTTTTGTTTGGGAAATTATTGTAGTAGGGATGTTCTGCCACTTCACTGTCTTCTTCCATCCACAGTTCATCCAAACTTTGCATCCTGCAGAGAGAGGTTCTGTTAATTGCTTCTTGATTTATGTTCATTTGTTATCATAAGGAAACAATATTTTAATATGGGAATGGTTTATAAACAATTAAGTTTTTTTTTTATATCACAGAGTATCTGTGGATTGTAAAGTTTGATTGTAAAGTTCATGTTTACTGTAAAAGTCTTTCTTTTAATTATTAAGCAATTAGGACTATTTTATTGGGGTACTATGTTTCTCTGACGAATGAAGGCAAATATACGTGTCCCAGGACAGTGTTGCAGAATTCAGAGGTTTTGTCTTCCGAGATTTCAGACTCGTACTGGAACCCATCTTCAGGAAACTTCTCTCTAGCAGAAGCCCTGAAGATGGAGCCCATCTTCTCCCTGAAGATGAGCTGTAGTACAAGTCCAAAAGCTCAGAAGACAAAAATCTCTGGTCCCGGTGACCGACCCAGATTGGATCCTATTTTTCTCTGAGTTCATATCATCCTCCAAAGGACAAACATGAAGTGTGAGAAGGATGCCACTTTCTATCTTCAATAGTATGTTACAGATGGGATATTCTTTATTGGAATCAGGATTTGATGCATTGGGACTAAAAGCTCTACTACGGTACAATTTGAGTCCTCGTTCCTTTAAACCAGACATGTCAAACACAAGGCCCGGGGGCTGGATGCAGCCCGCGAAGTGGTTTCATATGGCCCGTGAAGCCATCCTGGAAACAGTGAGGGAACGGCCCCCGCTGCCTTGGCCTTGGCCCAGGCCAGCTGGGAGCCAATGTACAATTTTGTGGTGGCCATCTATGCTGAAACACATTCAGTCTTAGCTCCACAAGGCCATCTAGAAACAGCAAGGAACCAGCCCCTGCTGTGTCAGCCCCGCCCCCTGGGTGCATGCTGGAGAGGTGTCATCCTTTGTGAGGAATGAAGAAATGGACCATGCCTTGGCGCTTGCCCCGGTCCCACCCCCTTCTGCCAGAGGCTCTCAGATCTGTCCCACTCCTGCCCAGGCCCCCACAGGCACCCTTGACGTGAACGATGTAGAGCTGGCCATGCCCACCCAGTAGGCCACACCCACTCCATCCACACCCACCCAATAGGCCACACCCACCTGCCCCCCCGAGGGCAACCGCAATGCTGATGCGGCCCTCAATGGAATTGAGTTTGACACCCATGCTTTAAACAGAATACAAATAAATAAAGAACTTCTTCACTTTTACTGAAGGTTGCTCCTGTTCCTAGACTATTCAGCCCAACTTCTAGATCTACTTTGATAATTTTATAACAGTTATTCAAAGGTAATAATAACAATATAATATATCCAGTTTATGAAAACATCTAATCAGAACTCAATGATATACATATACCNCATATACCACTTTGCCCTGCCTAATTCTCAATAGAAAAGCAGGGAAATTCAGCTGTCTAAGATCTTCCGCATAAAGACATTTGCTCTGTCTCCTATCTTATGAACTTATTTGTCCCATTAAAAGGTATTCTAATAAACTTTATTGCCCCTTCAGTCTCTTAGATACCGAAAATAATCAAAATAATATCATATTATATTATGTACAGTATAACAAATATATAATATAGAGAGTCGTGATGGCACAGTAGATAGAATGCAGGATTGCAGGCTAAGTGCCAAATGCCAGGAGTTCGATCCTGACCAGCTCAAGGTTGACTCAGCCTTCCATCCTTCCGAGGTTAGTAAAATGAGGACCCAGATTGTTGGGGGCAATATGCTGGCTTTTACAAACACTTAGAGAGGGCTGAAAGTACTATGAAGTAGTATATAAGTCTAAGTACTATTGCTAAATACTGTATATAAGATAATGTATAAAAAGAGAATTTCTTCTGGCATGCTACTCAGTTATCATATCTAAACATTCTAGTTAAAACATTTGCAAGTAGATCTAATTAAAACATTTGCAGCTAGATCTAGTATTAAAATTCTTGAGTAAAATAATTCTTTGTATTCCACTAAATGAACAAATCTATGTGTATAAAAATCTCGGTAGTACTACTCACCTGCCTTGAAGTGCTGGAATCTTAGAAGGGCACTGCAAATATTGCTTAAAACGAAGTTCAAATGCTTGCCCTATGGTGCTGATTATATCCTGGGCAAGACCATCACAACATTCAAGAATATGACATGCTGGAAGTGATGAGAAAACAAGACCATTATTCAAATATATATCCAGGACAAATCTGTATTACACTTTCCAATTTTATTTGCTGACTTTTATAAATATGAAAAAAAAATCATCTAAGCCAGTGATGGTGAACCTTTTAGAGACTGAGTGCCCAAACTGCAACCCAAAACCCACTTATGCATCGTCGAGTGCCGGGTGGGTGTGGCCCATTGGGTGGGTGTGGCCCATTGGGTAGGCATGGCCCATTGGGTGGGCATGGCTGTGGTGGTAACGGCAGACTGGGTGGGACTAAAAAGTTCAATCAATCAATACCAACTTTGCAAGATCTTTTTTTTCCTGTGAGAAGTTGAAATTGACTGACTGAACCTTTTTTTTTTTTTTTGCACACGGTGGCGGAGGCCTAAAGTGAAAAGGTTTTATAAAACCCAGCTGAAGGCCTAGGAGTGGGGCAATGGTGCACGTGCCCACAGAGAGGGCTCTGAGTGCCGCCTCTGGCACCCGTGCCATAGGTTCACCACCACTGATCTAAGCAATGTTAAAGACATCATACTGGTATTGTTTTAATTCTTGATTGGGAGCAGCCCAGACTTTAATATACAATGTTTTAAATAAATAAATAAAATTTTATCTGGCCACTAAGCTATCCCTGGAAAGTAAAGCAAAAAATTTGAAGATCTGACTGGAACTATAGGGTGTTTACTCCTGATATAAGTGGTTAACATGTTTCATTTCTTTAATAAAGTTTGATACATCAATTAGTCTTTAAGGTATCTCAAGATCATGTCATAATGCACTTCTAGTCACTTCTTAGCCAAAAAGAGCTCTCAAAGAGCTCTCAAAGTCCGCAAGGAGAAGGGCGGGATATAAATATAAATAATAAATAAATAAATAAATAAATTAAGCATCATCAAAAATTCTCTTGCAGCAGTTAACTAGGTGGTTCACTGTTTCTTCAGCTTCTCTGCAAAATCTGATGATCAAAAATTCACACACAAAAGAAAACTAGCCCACCTCAACCTTTGCTGAACTCTGCCACTTCATTTGTAAAATGCTGAGAATATTGCCCTTCCTGTTGGGGGGCATAGGTTTACAGGGACATGGAGCCAATCCAGGAGCATTGCAAATGCTACATATCTAAGTATCCTCAACAAAGTTCTTATGAAAAGTTCTTGAGGGAGCAAAGTTATAAAAGTAAGTTCATCTCTCATGCAGATGCAGTGCACTCTGCTGGACTGGCTGCTAAGACAATCATTCTTCTTCCACTGCAAAGAGCCATGGTTCCATAGTGGTTATAATGCAATATTGCAGGCAAATTCTGCCAACTGCCAGCAGTTCGATTCTCTCCGGCTCAAGGTTGACTCAGCCTTCCATCCTTCCGAAGTCAGTAAAATGAGGACTCAGATTGTTGGGGGCAATATGCTGACTCTGTAAACTGCTTAAAGAGGGCTGTAAAGCACTGTGAAGCAGTACATAAGTCTAAGTGCTATTGCTATTGCTATTGCAACTCTTATTTCTAACATAAAAACATGGGAGAGTCAGTCTCAAATATTTGATTATTTTATTAATTTGGCCCTCATCATTTTGAAGGCAAGAGTGTTATAAAGGAAAGAAATATTCAAACAAATAAATACAAGCAAACTATAGCCAAATATTTGCAGGAAGCCATTAGAAATAAAATATGTGGCTCCTTGAAGAGAATCTGAACAATACGTGCTTTCAAAAGGAAGATCAGACTCAAGATAAGACATTCTTTACCTCTGTGATTAACAGGATCCTTAGCTACATATGCAACATAGTCTGTTGTATCCTGTTGGAGGAGGATAGAGAATGAAAAAGTGAAGCATCTGTCATGAATATGAAAGTTTCCTTTTGCGCTGAATTAGAGGTCAGTTGAATTTTCATCTGAATCTTTGCAACCTGGTACTTATGTCTGGATCCCATGGTGACAAGTATGTTACAAACATTGATCCAATTAGATTTTAAAACAGATACATTAATCAAGCAGGCATTCTCAACGTCTTGCACAGATTACTTTGTAAAACAACTGAGCAAATATTTAGGTTAAAAAAATCAACTGAAAGCTTAATATGCTATTTTTAAAAACTGAGCTGTATTTTTCAATATACATCAAATGAAGCTGTTACAAATTATGAAATTATTATTGGTAAATCTTGACTAAACGTCATCCGTATTGTAAGCCCCACTGAAAATATGTTCATGTATCACAAGCATGTTTAAATAAACTGAAATTTTCTTTGCCTTTCTCCCTTATCACTAAGCCACAAGGGTGTAACAATGAGCAATTTTTCCCAAGAAAGATAAGTAATAAATTTGGCACAATAACCTCTTGCATCAATAGCAAATGGTAGAAAGGAAGAGACTTACCACATCTACTCCAGATGCAAAAGAAATAGATTGCATATGATGGTTTGCTATAATCTGCAGAGTTAAGAAAACACAATGTGTGAGATACACAGAATGCTAGTTTTCCTTTTTTTTTTCCAGCTGTGTTCTTGAGCATGTAAAATCAGAAGCCCAAATTAGAAATACAAGGGTATCTATCAGTGACAAACATCATGCATCTCTACGCCTCCATTTAAAGTATATTCAAATGACAACTCTGTAAGATCTTCAAGAGACTTTCAGATGTGAACCTGGAATTTGGCAATGAAAGCCAATGCCTTGCCTTGCTTTCCCAACTTTTTTTAATTTTCATTTTTTATTCCAATATGGCTCTTAATCTACAGAGAGCCTTTCATTATTAGATACTTCCAGAATCAGTGCAAAGAGTTTACAACCCCAGCTTAATGCCTGTCCCCATGACACTGTTCTTGTCTCATCCCTAGCCATGGTTTACACAGCTGTACCCTACTGTTTTCTATACTGATAAACACCCAGTCCTTTCTCTTTAAACCACCAAAGTAGCATCACAATGCTGTGTAAAATTTGTTCTCTGGCTGAAGTTTTAGGAGTACTAAAAAGCTAAATTATTCTCTTCTTTCATTCCAATATGAGTTCTTTTGTATTTACGGCTTTAAGATCAAGTTCCAGAAAAGGTGTATATATCCATTTCTTTAAAACATTTACATTTCTCTTTTCTAACTGAAAATAAAAAAATATCTAAAGAAGGTAATCTAACAACATACAAAGCGAATATACAGCTTGAAAATAGCACAACAATAACTATGCAAAGAAATATCCCTGATCATTACCCATTTTACATCTGGAGCGAGTACGCGAAGTAGTGGTGGTGGGAACTGGAAAATGATCTCAATTAGTGGTGAGTTCAAATGGAAGAAACTGCCTCTTGAGTTATACACATCTGTTAATGTACCTGTATTTTTACTGAAACGAATTGGACTATTCAAATATTAACTTTTGTTTAACAATTGTGAGTATTAAGAACAGAAATAGCTTTCTCACAATAACCATCAGAGTTTAAAAAGAGAGAATAGGGATGATGAAATACCAACCTGCTTGCAGTCAGGAGTCATCAGATTTAAGCTGCTAGTGGATATATTCAGACTGATGTTCATTCCAGCAAACTGAAGATTGCTCTTCCCCAGAATATTAGAGAGAGCTTTACTTGGTGGCTGGAAAAGTAAAATGCATGTGTTTCAGTACTCTATCCACATTTGATACCCTCTGAATCCCGCTGAATAAATTGTCACCCCTAAAATTTAATAGTCAAGAATGTGACATTTTAATCAACAGTGTGCTGATGCTTTAAGTACTGATTTAAAAGAAAGAGAAAATACGATAAAAATGGATCTCATTTTGTACAACTGAGAAATGGAAGAAACAGTTTTAAAATTGGAATACCAACCTTTTCTGGTGAGACACCACTGTGTGAATGATTGGTGCCCAGTAATCCGGATTGCTGAGTGAGAATTTGCAGGATTGCAAATCTTAAACCCTACTTAAGATTTTTTATTATTGGTTTTCAAAAAGCATTTACAGGTAGTCCTTGACTTACAACTAAAACTGAGCCCACAATTTTTGTTACTAAGCGAGACAGTTGTTAAGTGAATTTTGCCCATTTTACAACCTTTCTGGCCACGGTTGTTAAATGAATCACTGCAGTTTTAAATTAGTAACTTGGTTGTCAAATGAATCCAGCTTCCCCACTGACTATGCTTGTCAGAAGGTCGCAAAAGGTGATCACATGACCCTGGGACGCTGCAACTGTCATAAATGTGAGCCAGTGGCCAAGCATCTGAGATGTGACTGTGGGGATGTGGCAATGGTTGTCAGTATGAAAAACAGTCACAGGTCACTTTTTTCAGTGCTGTTGTAACTTCGAATGGTCATTAAAGGAATGGTTATAAGTTGAGAACTACTTTTTAAAGAACACTTTTGTTGACTGAAGACAAATAGGTTTCTGAATAGGCCCTGCATTTTTTATGATCCTAATTGCTAGAGGGTAGGTTAATGATCATATAAATATGTGCACACACAATACACATTAAATGCATATAAATGTGCATAAATATAAATATGGCCTAGTTCAGGGATAGGCAACCTTGGCTCTTTTATGACTCGTGGACTTCAATTCCCAGAATTCTCTGAGCCAGCCATTCTGGCTCAGGAATTCTGGGAGTTGAAGTCCACAAGTCATAAAAGAGCCAAGGTTGCCTACCCCTGGCCTAGTTATTTCAGGGACCATCTATCTCCTGAAGGCTGTGTCCGTCCTGTAAAATTGGGCAGAGTATTTAGTTCGTGTTCACTTCTTTAACTCAACTTCTAACCAAACCTAACCCATTTCATTTAGTTGTTCTTTCATTCACATTGAGGTGTTTGTGAGTTTCTGAGCTAGATTCAAAGCAACTACAGTGTAGGGCAAAACATTATTTCAGTTTAGTGATAAGTAGAGATGGGTTACAAATGACTAGTTCCTACAGTTTCAAACAGTGTGATAACTGCTGTGTTGTCTAATAGATATTTTTATAACTTCTACCATCCAGGCTATTGACTATAGTAGCAAGCTCAAGAGAATTCTCAACTTTACACTTAATTCTTCAAGAGGGAAGCTATCCCACCAAGTAGATAGGTGTACCCATTCCAAACAATTGATTTCTCAAAATGTCTAAATTAAATCCATGCCTATTTTCCCTCAAACATTATCCAATGATTCCCCCAGGATATCCACAACTATTGTTGGATTAAGTTGTAGACAAGAGATAGGCATGTATCTTTTACATATTTGTAACAATGTAGACAAAATCTCCAGATTATTGGCTCCACATAGATATCACCAAGTATGCAAGATAAATTTGATTTTCTGAAGTTTGTGCACATCCTGTAAAATTGAGCAGAGTTGGCATCCTTTTGGTTCCATCAATTAAAAGTGTCAACTGATGAGGTTCATGAAATGGACTTTCTTTGTTTCTGGTTCTGCCCTTTGGTAAGAACATCTCCTCAGAGTTTCACATGGGCTATACCCTGGCCTTATCTAAACTAGCCCTTTAAATCTCATTCTTCTCCAAGGACTACAACTTAGACTGAGTGGCAGATCCCGTGTATGATGATTGGATTGCTATACTCTGCTCAATTTTACAGGATGGACACAAACTTCAGGAGATAGATGGTCCCTGAAATAACTAGGCCATATTTATATTTATTTACATTTATATGCATTTAATGTGTATTGTGTGTGCACATATTTATATGATCATTAACCCACCCTGTAGCAATTAGGATCATAAAAAAATGCAGTACCTATTCAGAAACCTATTTGTCTTCAGTCAAAAAAAGTAATAAGAATGTTAACAAATATAATAAACCACCTTTGTTAAAATAATAAACCAGGAGAAATCTGAAATGCTAGAGATGAAACCTTAATACAAAACATAGATCAATGGAAGAACATTTTGTAAAGAGGAAAGTTCACACATGCTGTGACAATTTTCTATTTCTGTTTAGGGTTTTAATACAGCTCTCACTTTACATGTTTAATGTTCCTAACTGCCTCAAACCCATTGTGCTTAATACAATCTGAACTAGAACAGCAGATAAATAATTATATAGGTACATGTAAATTAGTAGCAATGTTTGAACTGAAGTATCCATGAGTTACTTTATCCATGTAAAGAAAACTAGGAGCTCTATCATGTCTCAATGCTAAGATAGATACACACATTGAATGTACCCTAGCACAACACTTCTTGATACAAAAATATCATGCCTGTGAAAAGCTAAAAATTACATAGAAAGATATTCTACTTTGTCTTTTTCTTAACGTAGTTCCATCTGCAATAGAGCATTTGGTAAAAAAAAGAACTGTGTGATCTATTAAAATAATACTCTCCTTAGAGCATTAACTAATATTAATCTATAAAATAGGATCAAGAGTAGCTTCGGGATAGGTAATTTTATGATATTCAGGTTAGGGCTACCAAGTTTGGGATGCCCCTAGACAGCTGCTAGGTTGTTAAATGGCAAGACTTAAAATTTTCTGTGTCTCTTCACAGTCATCTAGTAGCCATCTGGACTGAAAACCAATTTGGTCTAATGGTTAATCTTTAACTCTGGTTAATTCCTGTTAATACACCGAGCAAGGAACAATAAGATGCAAGTTCCAGTCCTACTTTAGGTGTAGAACCCAACTATGTACTTTGGGGTGGTTTCAATCTTAGGAAGAAGGCAGTAGCAAGCCACTTCCAAAGATGTTGCCGAGAAAATTGAATGAATTTATCCAAGTAGTCACCAGAAGTCAAAATATAAATCTAAATAAAAAGTTAATTCTTCTTCCCCTATCCTGCTTAAGTTCTTATACAGTATATGTTTGTACAAAAAACTAAACATAAACATACTTAGTGCTGATCAATTATTCGTATCCCATTATCTTGGGTAGAAGCAATATAAATTAATAAAGAAACAAGATAGCAGTTCCATTTGATGGTGAAGATGTTCTAGGACTGAAAAGACTCAAGTTCATGTCTCCACAGAAGCTGACTGGTTAATTTTGGGACATTTTTCATAGATAAAATTGAAGAAGGACGTGATGGTTGGACAACAATATAGTGGTAATAAATAAGTAATTAAGATTACTACCTTTCTTTTTTTAAAAGCTCCTTTGGTTCCTGGCACAGCTTCACAAACAAGGCCAATTGCTTCTCTAAAAAACATGAAATATGATGTCAAAAGCAAATGCTTATGCTATTTTTCTTCATTAATTTTTACGAACAGTGCTTGAAAATCTAAATTGGTTCCTTATGACATTTATGTATATAAGAATCTGCAGAAAAATCTGAAGTTAAATTAGCATTGTATGATATTAGGCAGTTGAAATATTGTATATTTTGACAATGTCATAGATTGCATTAATTGTGCTAATAGGAACAACTGGATGACTCAAACAGCAAATTCTCCTAGAGGAATGTGAGTTAATAGCATAATATATATTTTAATGCATGGATTTTCCTTCTACCTGAAATATATTTTGGGGTTTTCTGGAGTCAATGAGATTGATTTTAGATTAGATGTAACAGGCACTTCAATACCTAAAACATTTATTATGAACATTTATTAAGAATCAATGCAAATAGTCTGAATAAATACACGGCAAACTCTGCCAACTCTTAATTCTCATTTTCTTGCAGTTTTTGGTTTAAATGCACACAAGCACATAAACATACACCAAAACAGATCACAATCCTTCACAGTCAAATCGGGTCAAATAAACCCTTATTCAATATGATGTCAAGGTCATTTGAGTGCTCTGCTGCAGAAAAAGACTTCTCAGTATTAACATTTATTTCTGTTTTAGAGTGACTGTTAAGATTATTAGTTGTATGCTAATCTATGATTGAAATAAAATAAAATGAAATATAATGTAAAGTAAAAAATTAGTGTTGAATAGCCTTCATAGTTCCATAGACAAAAAAGGGTTGTTGGTAGTGTGCTATAGACACAGGAAGACTAGGGCTGACGCAGAATAAACCCTGATGTCGAATGACCACATACAAGAATCAGGAACTCAGCCCTACCTCCCCCAGAAATTATTTTGTTTAGCATGGTTTTAGAGAGGATTTCATTACATGTGTGATGTATCCAAAGCCTTTTTCAGGAGTACAGTTGCTTTTGTGTTTTTCATCTACAATATTGCCAAGACAGTATTTTTTTATTACTATCAGGAACTCTTTGGGAAATTCTATGATTGTTGAAAGGAAATATTACATAATACAGAAGAGACTATGTTTCTGGAAACTTGACCATAAGATATTTAGGGCTTTCAAAATAATTTAGTGCCTGGGAGAAGGCTTAAGAATAGACCAGAAGTCTGTGAAGATGACACATGAAGCAGATTCCCTAAATTGGATTCTGTTTCAGCAGCTGCACAATCGTTGTTTCATAGGGCATGACATAATAGTTGCTAGCATTCTTTCCTCGGCTAGCTGCTCCCTATGCTGAGACAGGAACTGCAAGGATTCTATAAGAAAGAAAGAACACAGAATTCTGGGAGTTTTGTTTGTTTGTTTCTGGGCAAAGCAGGAACAAGGTGACTTCTTTATACCCAGCATAGAAAAAATAACAGATAATCAGGAGGAACGATTGGCACCTCTTATCCTTTCTGCCTATGGCAACAAATCAGATGATAAAAATCCAGATTAGCCTAGCAGAAGTAAATTATTGTTTAAAAAAATAGCAAAAGGAAAAGTGGGAAAGACTGAGTGGGTTATAAATAGAAAAATATAAAAAGCAACTTCTTATTCACATTCCCTGAATGCAACAAGATGACTGCCCCATAAAACCCTTATCTGGAAACACCAGATTATCAAAATCTGCTTAAAAGTGCTTAAAAAAAGTATGGCAAAAATGGGGTTAAATGCTGGCTTGCATTTGTTAACCCCTTTGAAGCAATGGATAAGCCTTCTCCAACTTGGTGCTGTCTTCATCTGAAGACCATTGGACTTCTATTTCCTGATTTCCACAGCTGACAAGCATTCCCAGAAGAGAATCTGTTGGGGAAAAGAGGTCCCTAATTCTTTCGTGAATAAGTGTTTATGATATATCTTGCTTTCTTGATCAAAACTGACCACTGGACCAGAAAAGGATTTCCAACCAATTACTAATACGGCTATTGGAGCAATGAAGGTAGAACAATGCATAAGTAAGATCTCTCCTTCTTTCTCTCCTTCTTCTTTATCCATCCCTTATATATTATGGCATATGTCTAGCTATTTATTCACATATAATGATGATTTTTTAAGACAAGTTCAAACCTAACTTAATGCCCTCAAAAATTGGGTTCAAAATATTAAATCAGATATTATTAATAAGCTACTGTAATAATTCTTAAAACTGATTTACTTAGGTAGCATTATGTACTTTTCAATACATACAAGGCAATACGGAAATAAACCTCCATTTGGCTATCAATGACAGACACTCGAAGATACAGAACTTTTATTATACACATTAGAAAACTACAACATTACTTGACTTTTTGACATAATCGCCATTCAAATTGAGACACTTGTCATAACATCTTACAAGGTTTGAAATTCCTTAGTAGTAGTTACTTGGTGCCAAATCTGTGCTATGAGGGGGTGATCAAAAACATCCCAACGGAACTGCTTCAAAAGTTTTTGGATGAGTCTAGCGGTGTGTGGGCGAGCATTATCGTGAACCAACATCACACCGGAAGTCAGCTTCTCCCGACGCTTGTTATGGATGGCTTGTCCGAGTTTTCGTAACGTTTCACAGTAGACTTCTGAACTGATGGTCTAACCACACTCCATGAACTTCACTAGCAGAACTCCTTTGGCATCTTCACATTTGGTGGGATTTTCTATGGCACCATTTCCAATGTGGTGTTGGTTCACGATAATGCTCGCCCGCACACCACTAGACGCACCCAAGAACCTTTGATGCAGTTCCATTGGGATGTTTTTGATCACCTCCCCATAGCACAGATTTAGCATCAAGCGACTACTACTAAGGAATGTCAAACCTTGTAAGACATTATGACAAGTGCCTCAATTTGAATGGTGATTATGTCAAAAAGTCAAGTAATGTTGTAGTTTTCTAATGTGTATAATAAAAGTTCTGTATCTGCGAGTGTCTGTAATTGATAGCCAAACGGAGATTTATTTCCAAATTGCCCTCGTATATTCACAATGGACCCAGTGTCTGTTATTCAATATTACCTTAGTTTCACCTTACTATTTAGGAAACCTATTGCTTTCCCCAAGTGACAGACACCAAGGCTTTTCCACAGAAATTATTATATCCTCCAGATTTATAACAGCACATCCTCACTTTCAAATATATATACTCTTGTGGATTTATAGAATCAATCACAGATTTGAAACTATTCAGAAGTTGTATTGAAAAAATGTTCTGAGAAATGGTGCAAATGTTGTTTGTCCATCGATTTCGATGAAGACCTTGACATCTTGGGTCAAGATGTCAAGACTTGCGCGTGGATTGGATTAAAGTGAGGGAGAGGTGCGCATAGTCAGCCTCACTCTCTCTCTTCCCAGATTCCATCTTGTTCCAATGGCAGGACAAAAGTCGAGACAGCTGGAGATGGGCTGGGCGCAGTGGTTGACCAGGGCGTCTTTCGTGTCTTGCCGTGCTCTCAGCGTACCACATCGCTTGCAGAAAACTGCCTTCATGACCGTTGGTCCTATTTTAATAGGTCTCATATGCTCAATCCGCCAGAGTCTGTCTTCACATGCTCAGGATAGACAAATCCTTTGCTCACCGAATGTCAAAGACACAACGGCTACTCTCGACCTGGTTTGGCCAGCCTGTCGAAGTTGTTGTTTTACATTGAAAACATAGATCCAAAATTTACAGCAGTATGCTTTAAAGATTAGACTCAAACAATATACTAGTTACAATATTTCCTGCCTTAAAAAACATTTCACACGACAAAATAAGTCAAATAAAACAATCTTAACTTGACATACTGTGTTATTTATTTGAAATTTTGTACATAAAGCAGCCTTTTTTAGCTTAGGACATTTTCCCATAGCTCAAATAAAACACTGAGCTGCATTTCACAAAAGCTTATTGCTGTTAATAAATTTGTTAGTCAGCAGAAGAATCCCACCAGACTCCTGTTTTTTTGCAACATAGACTAACACAACTCTCCTCCTATTATATTTCTTCTGTGAGAAAGCCAAAAAGTAAAGCTGCGCAGGGTATATTCTCCCCACGGTCAATTTCAGTTGCTAGCTCATAGAGTTGATTACCGTCTGCACTCTTCTCAATATCTCCAAGTGGCTGGAAAATCACCTACCAATCACCGCATTTCAGATAGTTAGATCTGTAGGATTAGTCAGAACAACAGTGGACAGGCCCAATGAAGGGATCCTGCAAAGCCATCGCCCTCCATCTCCCTTTCTGTCTCTCTCTGCTGCTTCACTGTGCAACTCTTAAACATGGAGCTTAGTGCTCTTGGTGCAAAACTCATGTTCAAAAGAATCCCAAACAAGATGTGGAGATAGTGGGCATGAGGTTGTGTTACAAAGTGGCTTGTTTCATCCTTCATCTTTTCCCTACAAACCCCACAACCACTGCTGCTCCACTGCTAGGTCTCTGAGTTGGAGATCAGCTCATAGACCTGGTGAGTACAGAGGAAGCAGGTGTTTGGACTTCCTGCTAGCCGAAGTAGAATAGTCCCTGAAGACACTGTCCAAGAATATGTCAATCATTTATATGCCATAAATAATTAATTTTATATGCTATATGGTATGGCCATAAATAGTTTTATATTTTCAGTATTTTAAGGCAGAGAAGATATCTGAAAACATTTGTTATGTGTACAAACTTACATATAATTATCAGCAGCAGCAGCAGCCTGCACTCTGCACTATTGCTCTTGTCTCCTTCGAGTGAATTGTACCTGATTCAAAATAAAGGAATGGGAATGTACGTAGAACATATCATCTTACCTTGTAATCTGTGTTCTAGTATTAAAATCCAGAGATTTCATGGACCGCAAGACCTCTATACATCCCAAATACTACAAAGAGAAAAAAGTGTGTGTATAAGTATAACTGAAATAAACTTTGTCTAGCATAATCCATACTCACACTTTGATAGATGGAGGTTGTTGGTTTTATTTATATCTCTTTTTCAACAAATAGTCCATCAAAATGGCTTGCTAAGGATGTATAGTAAATCCCAACACCCCCTTTCTTCTTATTATTTTTTTCACTTATATATACAGCAGCAATCCTTTAAAAAAAATTGGAACCCTCTTTCTGTTTTTTCCTGTTAGGTTAGAAGCCACACAAAAGGCCCTTTCACTAGCATGTGTGCACATTTTTAAGCATACTATTATTAGTCTAGGTTGCATAGTTAGTTAATGCAGCAGAAAGTCCCTTATGCTTATAATTTAATTTGATGCTACTAGTAAGTGCATAATAGCTGTGCAAGAAAAGAATGAGTTAGAAAATTTGCATACACGATATCATTTGTGTGTACTGTGGGAAGATATATCCTGTGCCGCATGCATGACCCTCAAATTGTGAAAGGCATCAGAGGCTATGCAGACTGTTTCAGGTTCTTTTCATGAGTGTTTATACACCATCACACGTGCACGAGAATTTAGATTTGACGGTAAAAAGGCTAACTGGCTATTGACAATTCGACAGCTGTGTAGATATATTTAAATTAGACTAAGTGATCATAATAAGGTCTGGCCAATCTCTCCTGTCTTTGCTGGAAAAGAAATAGAAGGCAGCTGTAAATTTCCTGGCCACAAACATCTTTTTCCTGGTCCAGATATTTCAGTCAGTAAACAACTTTGGGCCAGTTGCTGGGATGCTGAATATAGAGGGGTAATGGTTGGAATTCAACTTTGGATGCACCAGTTTTCTGCACCAATAAATCTATTGACCATTGGGGGCAATAGATGCAGACATAATTGGCAGAGGGACTCAGCACTTTTGTCTTCTTTCTTTGTCTAAAAGACTTGCTTTGTATTTTTTTTGTAATGGACCTTCTATGGATTATGCTAAAATTTGGGGGGGGGGTCATCTCTTCCTTCCTCTCTCTGCAACCAGCTTTGGTCACCACACTATAAAAAAGATGTTGAGACTCTAGAAAAAGTGCAGAGAAGAGCAACAAAGATGATTAGGGAACTGGAGGCTAAAATATATGACGAACAGTTACAGGAACTGGGCAGGGCTAGTCTAGTGAAGAGAAGGACCAGGGGAGACATGATAGCAGTGTTCCAATATATGAGGGGCTGTCACAGAGAGGAGGAGATCAGCCTATTTTCCAAAGCACCCGAAGGCCAGACAAGGAATAATGGATGGAAACTGATCAAGGACAGATTCACCCTAGAAATAAGAAGAAATTTTCTGACAGTGAGAACAATTAACCAATGGAACAGTTTGCCTTCAGAAGTTGTGGGAACTTCATCACTGGAAGCTTTCGAGAAGAGACTGCCATCTGTCAGAAATAGTGTCGGGTCTCCTGCTTGGGTGGGGGGTTGGACTAGATCAGTGATGGCGAACCTTTTAGAGACCGAGTGCCCAAACTGCAACCCAAAACCCACTTATGTATCATTGGGTGCTGAGTGGCCGTGGCCCATTGGGTGGGCGTGGCCTATTGGCTTCGGTGGTAACAGCAGACTGGGTGGGACTAAAAAGTTCAATCAATCAATTCCAACTTTGCGAGATTTTTTTTTTTCCCAGATAAGTTGAAATTGATTGATTGATTGAACCTTTTTTTTTTTTTTTTGCACATGGTGGCGGAGGCCTAAAGCGAAAAGGTTTTATAAAACCCAGCTGAAGGCCTAGGACTGGAGCAATGGTGCGCGTGTCCACAGAGAGGGCTAGGTTCGCCACCACGGGACTAGATGATCTACAAGGTCCCTTCCAACTCTGTTATTTTCTTCTTTCATTTCAGACTTCCTTCCCTTCTGACTTGAACCTGTGCAATTTAATGGCTAATCTGACCACTCTTTCCCCATACCAGAGGTGAGCATACAATACAGGCTGTTATTGGTAAACAGACCTGAGTAGCTTAGGTTTGCCATTGTGTCCCTTCCTAGGGCTGAGAAAAAGTGACTATTCCAAAACCCAGCCCTCCTTATTTACTTTAGATTTGAGCGAGGCTTTAAACTGATTCAAACAAAGGTGTATAGAGTCACACGTGTACACAAACACGCTTTTTATAGCATTTATGATTTCAACTTGCATAGACGGTAAATACATTTACCTGAGCGGTTCAGCATGTTATATAAATCAATTAGAAATATAGATATTCCTGAGTAACATTCACAAATAATCTGACATTTTGGGTTATTGGGGGAGTCCTGGAATTTTAAGGAAGCAAGATAGAATGAGTACTGATACTTATGAACCTGGCCATCAATAAATGCCATAAGAAAGTGTGCGTGTATAAAAATACATAAAATTGTCTTGCTGAAGAAATAAAAATGATTATGTAGAAGTCTGCAAAAATGATGACTGGGATAGGAAAAAACATGCAAAGAGCAGGTACTAAATTCTCTAAGAAATTCGCCACATCCCCAAATATGAGATAGGGCCTGAACAAAATGCAATTTATATAGGTACTATTCTTGCATTTTTTAAATCATGAAAATAGCATTTTCATAGCTGCTTCTAAAGCTAGCACCAAACTCCTCCCCTAAGTTTGGTAGTTTGCCAGTCAGCCAATATTCTAAAAATAAGCTTGCAGAATTAGACATTTCTTATATAGGCACATTTAAATTCATGCCTGTCTGAATGCAATCTGTTTCACTACGGCTGCTTAATACTTTTAGCTGGGAAAAATAAGCCTGTTTTTGAGAACTTGCCAATAGTTATTCATGTTGAACTGATTATGTGTATAGTAATGTCATAAAACAGAACTGGCTTCATAAAAAAAAATCCAGGATATTAATTGCATATGAATAAGGGCTAAGAATACGTTTTGTTTCAGGTATTTTTATGTGTGAAGCATCAGTGTGTGAAGCTCTATAAATATTCTGTTACATTTGATTGAAATTTATTTTTAAGATAGCAGAACTCTGCATGATTGCATTTTATTATTCTTAGATTTTCGAATCAAAATTACAATATAAATAGATAAAATTTAATTACTTAAACAGAAGAATTAAAGAGAAACTTTAAGTTTTAATATATTAAAAATAGAAAAAAATAAACAGAAAGAATTAATTCCATTATTGAAAATATATAATAGCTCTTACCCATTTGGGAAAGTAATAACAGAGAACAGAGGCAGATACAGTAGTAGTTATGCAAGTCAGGTTCACAGTTGGATTTTCTAAAACACAGAAATAAAATTAAACTAAAAATGAAAAAGTGGGGTTGAAGGCTACACCCACTGATGTGATATTAGGATATACCTCCTCTGCCTTTGCAGGGATATCCGCAGGAAGAAGTCAAAAAAGTCTCACCATGCACATAAAGTCATTTTGACTGTTTTAACTCCTACCCCACCCAGATGCTCTGGCCCTTGGTCACCAAACTAAAAAAACCCCCCAAAAAACTTCATTTACTCAAAATGTGCACTCAAGCCTTTACTGAATTATTATAAGAGCTAAGAATTATCTATACTGACCTGAGAACCTTTTGGGAAGAGTAGCATAAAACATAATAATCTACTCATGATAATATTTTGGTGAGTAGCAACACAAGACCTATTAAAGTTGATCTCTTTTCCTCCTAAGTCTTTATTTTCCTGATCTTAGATCCCATTCCAATAAGCATGCTTTTATCATTATTAATTTTATATTACAGGTGGTCCTTGAATTGTGGCCATAATTATGAGTGGAACTTCCATTGTTAAACCTTTTTGATCATCGAGTCATGCCCAGTCTTATGACCTTTTTTGGGGGGGGCTGTGCTCATTAATCTGGCTTTCCCATATTACCTTTGTCAGAAAACCCTCAGGGAAAGACGCGAATGGCGATCATGTGAGACCAGGACATTGCAACCACGGTAAATACATGCTGGTTGCCGAGTGCGTGAATCACAATCATGAGACTGCAAGGACTCTGATGGGGATAACTGCAAGGACCACTTACGAGTCACCTTTTTCAACACCGTTATAACTTCGAACCGTCGTAAAACGAATAGTCGCAAGTTGAGGACTACTGGTATGTTGTACAGTTTTATTTGGGGCTATCTTCCTGATGAGAAAATAACAATTATTTTACAGTATCACTATCTCAGTGGTCTTCATTATTGCTGCAAATCTGTTGTGGAGTTGGAGGGAAGAGTTAAGAGACTGGCTAGTCTGGAATCACGAAAGGGGAGGAAGCAACAGAAAGCAGACACCCTCTCCAAACCTTGGAATGCTTACCGAGTTGTTCTGTAGTGAGTGCAGCTGGTCTGGCGAGATTTTTGTAAATAGGCAAGTGGCAATAAAAATACTGTCCTGATCAATTTTTAGTGTCGTTCTGGTTCCTTCTGCCTGACAAAAATCTAATGAAATAGAACAGAAAATATCCCTATATGCTCGCTAGTGTATTCCAAAAATAAAGAAAAAAGCAGCTAAGATTTCTTAACCCTTAATATCATTTGCACAGATGCAGAATTTTACTAAATGTGCGATCACAAATATTAATATTTCTAATATATACTTCTCATTAATGTATGTAGTGAATATGCTTTTATTTCCAGATGAAAACTATGGAAAGCAAACATAATTTGATAAGAAATGGTTCAGAAAATGTAAATACCCAGAGCAGAGTCCAGGAGTAAGATGTTTCGATAAATCCTCCTTGAACTAATCAAAATTGTGTTTTAATGCTCAGAAATTCCTCATTAATACTAAGAAAGAATCATACTACATTTTATTTGTGAAGTCAGCTGCAATCTAATTCTAGAGCAGCTCTCAAATTAAAATATTTTGCCTTATGCCTTTTTTTCTAATTGTGTTGCACTAATTGTGTTCGTTATTTATGTCTTTGCAATAATTAAAAATACCATTGTATAAATTAAAGGAATTGTTATCATCATATTTTTAATAATTTCCTATAGCCCTTTTTATTATATCAAATTGTCAGATCATGGTTCTGTTCCGTCACTAATGAATACAGAGATCAGTCACAGTAGTTTCAATGGTGATGCAATATCAAAATTCCCAAAAGTTTCTTTAGCACAGGGGTGTCAAACTCGCAACGTCATGTGACGTGTCACGACGTATCACAACTTTTTTGCCATTGCCAGCAATGGGGTGGGCGCGGTTTCGCTATGATGCATCCAGCATGCAGGCCGGCAGTTTGACACCCCTGCTTTAGCAGCTGGATTGTTAATCCCTGTTCTTGATGTGTGCTACTTCCTGGCACTCTAAGGTAAACTAACATCATGCAAACTCCACCATGGTGGCAAGTTATTGGCAAGTCCTAGTTGGTTTGTATCCATGGAATCAAATGCTACTCAGAACCAGCAAAGTATCAGAAAGTGATATGAACCTGGGGCGCTGTCCAACAAAATGAAATTCAATGGTGAAAAAAATAAGGCAAGAAAAACCAAATGTACAGGTATAGTATAGGGGGTACCTTGCTCAATAGTAGTAACTATGAGAGGGATCTTGGAGTCCTAGTGGACAATCACTTAAATATGAGCCAGCAGTGTGCTGCAGCTGCCAAAAAAGCCAACAGAGTGCTAGGCTGCATTAACAGAGGGATAGAATCAAGATCATGTGAAGTATTAATACCACTTTACAATGCCTTGGTAAGGCCACACTTGGAATACTGCATCCAGTTTTGGTCACCACAATGTAAAAAAGATGTTGAGACTCTAGAAAGAGTGCAGAGAAAGAGTACAGAGTACAGAGAAGAGTAAAGAGTACAGAGAAGAGCAACAAAGATGATTAGGGGACTGGAGGCTAAAACATATAAGGAACAGTTGCTGGAATTGGGTACGTCTAGTTTAATGAAGAGAAGGACGAGGGGGGACATGATAGCAGTGTTCCAATATCTCAGGGGCTGCCACAAAGAAGAGGGAGTCAGGCTATTCTCCAAGGCGCCTGAAGGCAGGACAAGAAGCAACGGATGGAAACTAATCAAGGAGAAAAGCAACCTAGAACTAAGGAGAAATTTCCTGACAGTTAGAAAAATTAGCCAGTGGAACAACCTGCATCCAGAAGCGGTGAATGCTCCAACACTGGAAGTTTTTAAGAAGAGACTGGATAGCCATTTGTCTGAAATGTTATAGGGTTTCCTGCCTGAGCAGGGGGTTGGACTAGATGACCTCCAAGGTCCCTTCTAACTTTATTATTATTATTATTATTATTGTTGTTGTTGTTGTTATTATCTTTTATTCATTAAACATGAACCTCAGTGAACTGAACATTCAAATTGGCTGGCGCTGATGGTTGACACGGGTTGCTACCAGCATCCTAGGTGTCAACCAGGTATCTCCTTAAAATATAAGATGTTCCAAGTTGCGCAGTTTTTTGTAACATTGCTGGGGTTATCGCAGGAAGCTGCAGGTTCTTGATGTATTTTGCAAAGTTGTTTTTATTATTATTATTATTGTTGTTGTTGTTGTTGTTATTATTATTATTATTTTCACATTCCTTTATCTGCAGCATAAACATATTCCAGTAACTGTCTCTGTGAAGTTGACTTTACCTCACCTCAGCCCAAAGCTGAGATATGTAAAAATCATCTTCAGCTGTTCCAATTCTCAAGTCACATTTTCTCTCTACTCTTAACACAATTTCTATCATTGGCATGCCTTCTGTTATTGTTGGTGAAGTTGAGAACTTGGGTTTGCCCTATTATTATTGGACAATTTAAGCTGCTATGGATGTAAATCCTTCTCTCATCTTTACAACAGGCCACAGTCTTCCACTGCTATTTCTAAGACGGGATCCAGTTTCTCCTGAAATCAGCCTGAGATATTGCTAGTCTTTTACTGAGAGAGTGCCATTCCTTTGCTGAACAGGGAGCCATTTTAAACTAAGAAAAAAAGTCAGATTGTGTCAGAATTTTGATCCTTTCAAACAACATTGCTTTTAGCTAATTGGATCACTGTCAGATCACTGCTGATTGTAACTCTAATTTAAGATCCAGAAGATAACACATCAAATTTCCAGAGTCATAGATTCACTAGGTAGCTTTGCACAAAATAACCCTAGAAGGTCTGAGCAAAAGGGAACTGTTAAAAAGCTTGTATAGTGTTGTGACATGAATTCCAGACCTTATTACTTGCATGTGACATCACAACAAAAGTAGAAACAGGTGGAATGATTACTGCAATGTCACAATATGTTTCACCGTTTTAGTATGACGTTTAAGACCTGATGTCTATGCCTCAATAAGACAGCTAAAGCCTTTTAAGAAAAGGAAAAGCCTTTGAAGCTTTGTGTTAGACTACCAGAGGTAAAATGATTAATCCAGTATACATTTCATCAATGAAGGATATTTTTAAAAGAAAACTTTAAAATTTCCACCTAAATGCATTTTTTCACTTGTCTCAAACATAAACATCAACTTCCCATGCCAAAACACTGAGAAACATATTTGTTTCGTATGCTATGCATAGAGGCCATGATGCTTTTTAGAATTCCACTGCATGACTGAATCAGAACATTTTATTTTATGATCATCTTTAAATAGTTTTAAATTGTTTCTGGCTAATTTCCTGATCAGTGTCTGTGCCTGTAAAATGGAGCTTTGCATTTTACAAAGTTCCTGCAATTTCACAGCAAATAAATCAAAAGAAACTTTTGAACAAAGACTAATGATTGAATTGCTTTTTTAAATTTACAAGTCAACATGAACAATAGAATCTTAATGCATACATATAGAGATTTCACACACAAATTTGTTAGTTGTGTATATATTAACAAAAGGTTGACTTGTCTTGTTTAATTTGATAATAAGGAAGCCAACAGAAAGAATTTTTTCTCTATTGGTAGTCACCTGTATCCAACAATGGTTGAAAGAATCAGGTGGCTGGCTTTGGAAGCATAGTTAATTGTTTTTAATATAATCTAGTTATATTTTTATAAATAGGGAGAGATGTTAATTGGATTTTCTATCAGTTGTAAGACAAACTGTATAGCTTTAGGAATTACTCATCTTGATTAGTTGGTAAGTGTTGGTATAAGACAGTTGAAAAACATAATTTCCTATTCTCAGACTACAAAATATCTTGACCAACATAATTGTATTTAGAACTTGCCATAAGTAAAATAGATTTTTCTGGTGCAAAAATGGAAAAAACAAAACAAAACAGAAGAAATCCCATTACACAGGACTAATGTGTGTTAGATGTATCTCCATACACGGCATTGTCAATTATAAGCAGCAATATTGCATCTTTCTATATTTATTTTTAAAAGGACCTGAGTTTAAGATGGCAAATTAGGCTGAAAAAAACGGCTTAATTTTATTTTCAGAAAATGTACTTTCACCTTATATATTTCGACTATAAACCCACTGAATATCAGTTTTCAAAATATATTTATCTTTATCAGAGAAAATTGGTTGTAAGCACCACCTGAATTTTTATTTTTTATTAATTTAAACCAGCAAATCAATGCAAACTCACAACAGTTTAAAAAAACAATAGAGATTTTAGCTGTCTTCAGCCACTGATCCTTGAGGTTAGGTTACGCTCACGGTTCCAAACTGTTAGATATTACAGCATTGAAAAGGGATTGACTTGAATGCATTGTTTCCATCCATCATAAGAACTGATGTATTGCATTGCACTAAGAATACTGGATGTCTGATAAAAGAAATATTAGCATTTTGAGTTCCAATACATACAATATATATTGTACTATATATTTTAAAGCAATGTCCATGTATTTATTAAATTTATTTATTATCCTCATCTTCTTTCAGTAGCATTTAATAGAAAGGAGCCTAACATATTCTAGAACCCTAATTAGATCACACCAACTGCCATATAATCCAAATTATATTTCAGGATTTATAATACATACAAATTAACCTCGTGCATATCTGATAAGTGATAATCCTTACCAACATGAATTTACTTTTCTTCTGCACAAAGAAAATGCTTTTCTTTAATTAATTCCTGGTTATGTTAAGTTGGCAGCTCATACAGATGCTAAATATTTCTGTGGAATTAAAAGACACACCTGGCAATAATTTATATACATTTTTGAACTAGTCTTTGTATGAATATTTGAATGATAAAGCACTATTACGGTAACCAAATAAAAAAAGATGGCTACACATTTCCCCTTTTTAATTTAATTGCTTTACTATGGGCTGCAACAAAAGCATTTATTACAATTTATATAGACCTCTGGCTTTTATTAAATATGAATTCAACAAGTGGTACATTGCCAAATCAGAGTTTTTATTACATTGCACCAGGCATAGATGCTGGGGAAGGAAAGAAAAATCTAGGAAAATGCTGACCTTATACTTCAACAAATTCAGTAATTGCATCAGTACCATTGTATACTTGGGAAATGTATATAGATTCTAAACCAATTATTCAATGGTTTTTAAAATTTTACTTCAAACTAAACAGTTTCAATTTTTCATCAATAGATAATGAGATTATTGCAGGACTATTTTTCTAACCCTGTCTTCAAAAAATTGTGAATATAACTAAAATTTACTGTTTTGTAGAAGTCTGCTGATCTTGGTGATTTCCCAGCTAATTTGATTATTTTTCCTTCTATTTAATAGGTGATATAAATCAAATGTTTTGCAAACCTCCTCCTATTTCTCAGTTTCAATAATGCATACACCCACACACCCACACACCCACACACACATTCCCAAGTGTTAAAGTTCCAGTGAAGCAACTGTTTCTTTAAATATAGATACTAAGATTTTATCATCTACCTTGGCTCATAGATTTGCTGCTTGTTTTTTTTCCTAATATTGCACAACTGTTTAAGTTGGATTTCTGTGCGGTCATAAAGCTTCTGATAATGTTAAATTGTTAATTAATGCAAATTCTGCACTTATTTCTTTAGATACAAAGAAAGCTTTTGATGTAATTTTCTCAAAGTTTCTGACACAGATGTTAACTCACACTGAATTTCTCCAAAATTTTACACTTTGGATTAATATGTTTTATTGAACTTCTAATCTTATATGATTGTCAGTTATGTCATCAGAGTGAGAATTAATTTTCCAATTTCTGAATTTTTGAATGTTATGTCAATTCTCACAGTCTGAACTTGCCTTATTGCCACATTTTGGCTGAAATTCACAGGATTGCTAATATGACTAAAAATAATCACTGACTTCTAAAATTATGTATAGTTCTACTTGGCTTCATGTATATAATATAAACTTTTTTTAAACAAGATACAGAGAGAAAGAAAATTGCAAAAGGAAATTTCTAATCAGATCCTTTAAATTAAAGCAGATCAAACAGTATAAAAGCAAGTTTAGTTATTAAAATACTAGACAAAATCTAAAGTAGTTAAACTAATAAGTTGTTAGAGAATTAATAATGTGCATTATTAAAATGAAGGATACTAAAATAATGAACTTCTAAGATAGCAAAATGCTGAATAATGAGTTGCTTTTATTCATTCCTTCATTTATTCATTGTGTATAATATTATAGATAATGCAAATTTTAAACTACTTCACTAACAATTAGAAGGTTAGAATAAAAATACTCAAATTTTTAGATAATTAACTAAAATATTACATGGACAGTATATCTTTGCTGAATGCATTACTGATTCACGACTTCTCATTAAATCTTCTTTTTCAAAATTATCATTCATGTTTATCCCACTATATATTTAACATTGGTGAAGATAAATGTTTCCTAATGGATTCTGAATGTGTTATTAAGATAAACAAAGTCTTTCCAAGTTAAATATAAGAGATGTTATGATATAATGTTCTGGATTTAATGTATTGTATCCTGGAGTTTTTCAATTAGGACTGTTTCTAATAGTTTGGAGTACTAAAAGTTTAAATTTGGAATATTCATCTCCTTCCATTTATGAACTATAGCCATCCTTCCTGTCACCAACATAACTTAATCAAATCCTTATTTTTCTCTCTCAAGCAATGCTAAAAAATATTGTTTCTGTTTTACAAGGATGGAGGAAGAATAGATCTGATTCCCTAACAACAAATGTTCAAAATCTGTCGATCATTGGAAAATTCCATCAAATATGCCAGTTAATCATCTTTAGAAAAGTATATTGATATTTTCATTAAAAAAGAATTGTTGTGCATAATGTTATTGTTATATAATGTAAATATATTATGTTCTTATTATCAGAAAGACAAATCTATTCCTGACTTACAGCAAAAGACTGTTGATATGTGTTTACCATCATTATCAACAACAAGGAGACAAGAAAGAAGATTTTTCAGCTGTTTGTGAATTTTTTCAGACATAAGATAAATTTCTAGTTCTTTCTTCCTCCCTTTCTTTTTGGAGGAAAACTAATATCATTGTTATATTATTTTTTAATTCTGTGTATTCATGTAATGTCTTACATATACCAGGGGGACTAACAGAAACATTAAAAATTCAAAACAATAAAATATTATTAGAATAATTATCAGTGAAGTCTGGAAACAAATGAAAAAAAATCACTTTAGGCAGCAAACTATCTGAAATATATGGAATCACAATCCATTATTCTCTATGTCAATAACTTTTTTAAAAAAAAATTGCTCTAATAATAAAAAAAGGAAATGGAAAAAAGGGAATCTAAAAAAGAAAAAAAATACGAGGCAAACAAAATTCAGTAAAATAGAAATATCAGTTCTCTTTTAAATACATTAAACTTTGACCAAACAGAATAATACTGGTCTACTTTCTATTCCATTCCAAGTCAATTCATAAGCAGGAAGCAAAAAACGATGTCCAATAATGATAATCTTTTTGCTGAACTAGAATTATATACTGAGATCACGAATACACTTTGTTTTTCTATTTTCAAAAGTCAGCACGAATGCTTAAGAGAAGCTTTCAATAATAAATAATTAAAATGAAAATATTTCTATCAAGCATATTATTTAATCCACCAATAATAGTGCCTCATCAATCAAGTTTTTAAAGTCAGCTGAAATTTGACGCTGCTTTATCAGAATATCAGTAAGCAACTGATACAGAATAGCTATTCTAAAATCTGACACCGTATTATATATATCCTTCATTATCCAATAATAAGTACTATATTCTGAAAGATAGCATTGAGAAGCATATTTTACTCTACGTGCCATGATCAATTTATTCATTAAATATGGTTCTTAAGTAATCCAGCTATAATTACAAACAATTACAAATTACAAACAGTAACAATTTTCCTATTTTTATAAAAGCAAACTTTTAAAACAGATAATTAAGAAGATAACTGAAATAAAAGTACAATCAGTGTGGAATCTTGAGCAATGAGAAATTAAAAGTCTGCACTCTGTTGTACTATATGGTACATCACAATTTTTCCCTTTAAATAATCATTCCTATTTTCAATAAATAAAATATAAATACAATGCTTCTGCTTAATCTTATGAAACATCAAATTATTTTTTATGAAAATCTGCTCTGTTACAATAAATGTTCATTCTCAACAGTGCCATTTTAGAACCAAGTAACTATCGGCATACAGTCACAAAATAAATCATTAATTTTGCCCTTAAGTCTTAGACTTCACCTGGTCAGATGAGACCTTAACTACATTGAATAAAAAAACTAACCTAGAAATGCACAAGGATTTTTTTTGTCCTACCCCTCAACTATCAGGGAACAGAGAGAGAAAAAAAGTCCTGTTAAAGACTGTTATGTAAAACAAGACTGCATTTTGAATGCACCACTTGAAGAAAGAGTATTTCTGTTTGCAAATAAGACACATTCTACAAGCTGTTGCTCTTCTAGCCTTGACATGCAAATAAAAGAGTTGTGTGTGTATTGGTACACACACACACACACACATACTCCATTTGAGATATTTGACGTTTGAAATCAGAATTATCATACGGAAAGATGTTACCTCACCTACTACAGATTCTCTAGAGACAATACTAATGAATATAGACAAACACATGCAGCGCTCTGAAGAGCTGGATATATAATCCCTTTAATTTTGGAAGTGCTCTTTCCCACTGTTTTAAATCATTTAAACTGCCAAGCAGTCAGCTTGAATGCTCACTTAATGAAAGCAAATTAACATAGTTTTTTGTTTCATAATAAAGTCTTTTGCACTTAACAGTCTTCATCAGATTTCCAGAAATAAAACACTAGTATTAAAAATCCTCTAGCCAATTTGGCTGGTGTCTAGATCCCCCCCCCTTTATTAAACAGATACAAAGAAAATAGAGCGTAGGGGAAAAAAGACCAACCTTCACAATGTACATCACTCCAGGTCCTAGGATCTTCTCATTTGAATGCAGCCACCCTTGGGGTACTTTGTTGATAGTGCTGCCACGTTGATTCCAGTCCTCACCTCCCAGGTACATTTCCTCCGACCATGATTTTTTTCCGGTATTCATCTTGTTCTTGTCCTGCTGAGAAGACAGGGTGGAAGTAGCAAGGCTACATATGTTGTCTGAGGTCTCTGCTGCTGAGCTACTCTGCAACTTGGACACAGCCAGCTCTTTCACTGCAGAGGAGAGGCTCTTGATGCCCCAAAGGCTGCCTGTGGAGGAGAGTTTTAAGTGGGACGCTTTAGGCACAAGAGTGGAAAGGGTGGTGTGTCCATCATGCTCTTTCTGGAGGTTCTCAGGTGAGTCCAGATATGGTGAAGATGCTGAGGTGGTATCTGTTGAGGAGAACTTGCTGTTGATGGACCAGTTATGGACAATATCATCCACTGATGTCATCGAATCATTCCTGAAGCGGTTATACTTGGAACGCTGAAGCATGCCCTTCTATCTGGAATCTTGTGTACGTTCCGGCAAACAGGAAACTCCTCTACTAACATAGCAGATGATTCAGAGTATCAAAGATGGTCAGTGAAAATGTGGCCATGGGGAGGAGCTTGTGGGGGTTTTTTAAAGAGAAAAATGAAAGGAATTTTGCTTAAGGTTCCATGGTAAGGCTAGGCAAAGCGGTAATTTTCTGTGCAACAGAAAGATCCCAGTCCAGCTCAGAGCTGCCAAGTCTCTCACAGCAAAAGCATGACTCACACAAATGAGAAGGACCCTTTTCAACAAAAGGCTCAGTGAATGCTGCAAAGCACTTCCTGTAAGGAAAAAAAAATCCACCCACTTACAGCACACTACCTCCAATCAATTCTCACATTTCCTTTCCCTATTTGAAACAGATATTTAGCCTTCCTTCCTTCCTTCCTTCCTTCCTTCCTTCCTTCCTTCCTTCCTTCCTTCCTTCCTGGTGGATGTCTGCAATGGCTCAAAGCAATTGCATTAACTTTTTTCCTTATGCAAAGTACCAGCCTATTCCAATAACTTTATAAAATATGTCCCAGTGTGCAACTATCCAAATTAGAAGCAATGCTACAAATTCTATATAGTACAGAATCTCTCTCTCTCTCTCTCTCTCTCTCTCTCTCTCTCTCTCTCTCTCTCTCTCTCTCTCTCTCTCTCTCTCTCTCTTTCAGAAAAGCTCATTATCGATTAAAATAGCCATATGTTTGTCACCATAATCACCAAAGTGAAGTCTTTCTTTCAAAACCACAGTGTTCTGATTATGGTATTTTAGTGCCAACAGTTTTATATTAAATGTTGTGCTGCACAGTATGAAAAACATACGGCTTAAATAATTTGTATTAACACACACACACATACACACACATGCATATTTACTTTAATCTAATATTTCAGAAATGCTAAAGGACAACTGAAAAATATCTAAGACAAAATAGGAATGCCTCCTTTCCAAACTGAAAATAAATCCATTAATAAGCATTTTGATTTTCATCAATAATAATAAAAGATGCATAAAATTCCTAATATGAAGAAATAAGCAACACATCAACCTTTAAAACATGTGTAATGTATTTATTGTAATCATGCAAAATGTAACATTATTATGGAAAGCTAATCTTGCTCATGTTTTATTAAATTCATGTATTTATATTTTAAACTATGATTTTGAACAATTAGACCAAAAAGGCAAATTTCAGAATAATCCTACTGCAACTTAAACAAACAAACAAAAAAAACAGAAATGAGAATGGCAGCACACAACTTAATATATTATCCAGAGAACATACGACAGTTTTCTCAGAGTAAAGGCTGAATTACAGAAAAAGCAATCACACAACAGCATCTTTCAATGCAGGTATTTAATGAGACAAATTTATGATACATAAATGAAGGCAGCACCTCTGATCCCAGCAGTGATGAATGAAAATGTCCCATTCATTGTAAAAAGCAAATTTCTAGTGATCTGCAGAATAGCCTTTCATCACAGTGCAAACCTGCTACAGCTTCCACACTGCATTCATTTTTTTCCCCTTTTCTCCTGCTACCCTAGCAACAGCAAATATACATGGTATGGATCGTTTCTGATCTTGTGTTCTGCAATAAGCCGCAATCTCTGTCATTCAGAAATTATTCCCTTCATGAAAAGTAGATTTTTTTAAAAAAACAAAAAAACTGGAAAATATGAATGGATTTCTGTATATGTGAATGAAAGAGCTGGCTAGCATACCAGCATTTCTGTGAATGAAGCAGGGCCTGGCAGGTCTACCAGGCAGCAATTCCTTGGATGCTAACTATGTGAACCAATAAGATGCAGCCAGGATGACTCATTCAACAAAGGCTTGCTAAATAGTGGAAGATTCCATTTCCCACACAGGTAAGATATTTCTATACATATACAATCCACAACTAGGAATCAATACATATTTCCAAGTAAATAATGAATACATCACTGCAATATTTTTCTCCAGCATATGGTGTGTGTTTGTGTGTGTATTCCTCAAAATTCATTTAGCTGATTTATGTTCAGACTGGCATGGATATTTATATAATTATATTGACAATGACTACTTTTCATTATTTCCAAATGAATAGAATTTAAAAGATATACTGTAAATAGTTATCACAACTTTGAGGGTGCTATCAAAGTGCATTTCACTGTACTTAAGTCTCTACTTAGAATTTAGAGCACTAGGCAATACTGTATTGCTTTCCACAGTGGGGAAGATAATGCTACATTCTTCTCAATATTGAATTTTGGAACGGGCTGAATTTTGGAAAATATTTTTTTAATGTTTGGGCATTTGAAAGATTCATTTAACTCTGGTTGGGAGTTTATTCCTACAGTTTTGGACAACCTATTTTGTTTTTTTTAAAAAATGTTTAAAGGTTTTTTATTACAATAGACATATTCACTTGTCTTCTGGTTTATTGAAGCAGTATGTCAAATAGCACTTGCCACAATAATGTCTATCAAAGTGGCTAGCCATGAACCCTCCAGCCCCACATTCTTCAGATGGATACTCACGGCGTAAATGGCTGATTTTGCCATTCTCATCCACCTTGTAGTTTTAATCCCAGACTGGCATTAAAGATACCTTCCTAAAATCATTGCTTTTTGTCTCTTTAGTTTATCAGATGTGTGGGATTAGTGTGTAACACTAATATGAAGTACGAAAAAATGAATTTTGATATAATTATGAAGTAAAAGAGGCTGTAGATGAAGGGAAAATGCATGTCAGGAAGTGATTGCTGCAAATTATATAATGCATATATAGGAAAAAAGTTTCAAAGAATATTGGCAAGGGGATTGAGAAACGGTCAAAATTAAAAGAGAGAAAGACCAATGGTGACAGAAATATAACAGAAATGATGGGATTATCTGGGTGAAGTGAGGGGATATAGTACTAGAGATTTGTATGAGGGATGATAAAAATGAATGCTACAAATCTTAAGTGGTCAAGAAAACATTGATGACAAGGAAATCATACATAATGTGGGAATATTAAAAATGGCTAAGGCTGCATGAATGGATGATATAACAGGAAAAATGTTAAAATATGAATTGCTTATCGAACAACTGAATGCTTGTGGTAATGTTACTGAGGTGCTGTTGTTAGGGACATAAATCTGTGTGTCACTTTGTACGCAAACAATGATTGTTGCTGGGTAAGAACCTGAATGATTTTCAATGCATGTTAGAGACAGTGAATGCTGCAATAAGAGTATGGATCTGAAAACTAATATATCAAAACCAAGTACTTGATGGGGAAACGGAATGAACAAGTGCAGCTTGTACATAAAGAGATAAAAGTATACCTCAGTAGAATGCTTACTAAAAATAGGGAAATGGATGCAGAACTTTTCAGACATACAAATACTAATAGAAAAGTGGTAGGTGGTAAGGGGTCTATCATGAGGAATGGATACTTCACAAAAGGATTACATAAAAGAATGTATTTCTTCTCATTTTGTTATGTAGAAGTGAGAATTAGGTATGTCGCAGTTGATGAATCAGAAGGATCAGATTAAAGGGTACTGGATGAATATGGATTACATACAAACAGTGAGCAGTAGAAAAGTATATTAAGGTATTCATATAGAGGGAATCGGTGAGAACTGAATCACAAAACAAATGTGTTAAGCAAAAGTAAATGGGTTGAGAGGAAGAAGACAGGAAAGTCTTAATAAGATGATGAATTCTTTAAAAAGCAGGAGGTGCAAAGTTTAAAGAGCCAAAGGCAATGTATGAAGCATTGTATGGATATGGAGGAATCACATATTATTCATGTTTTGCAAGAATGAAAAGCTCTGGGGAGGTATAATGAAATGTTTGGTATAAACAAAATTTAGCTGTGGTTTCTTTGCTTTTTCTGATCTCATGCCTAAATTCCTATGGTTTACCATTCCCTATTCCTTTTCTCTGTTTTTTATAATGCTTACCATGGAAAGGTAAAGGATATAGCTGAAAGATTTGTATGTATGTGTGCATACATACATTCAGATTCAGAAAAAAGAAATTCCCACAGATCCATTTTGAGACCCCTTTTCTTCACAATAGATGATTCTCTCAATTCTCTTTACTGAATGTAACACTAAAATTCTTACCTTGTCTCATTTTCATATGTTCAGTGTGTCCATATTCTCTCTTTTTCTCCAAATCTGTTTAGCCAATGTCTCTCAGAGTCTCAGATGATGTTTCTACTTTAACATAGTCAAAGCTTTTTATTCAAAAGGCCTTTTAAAAATGATGAAGGACCTGAGGCTCCCCTCCTGTTATCTTAATAATAATAATAGAGTTGGAAGGGACCTTGGAGGTCTTCTAGTCCAACCCCCTGCTCAGGCAGGAAACCCTATACAATTTCAGACATCTTCTCACTGCTTTCTCCACTGATTAGTTTTTTTTCTATTGTTTTTTTTTTCAACGAAAAACCAAATACTGGGAGTGTTTGGGGGAACTTAAAACGTCACATGTTAAATGACTGTTTTGCTGTTTTGACCAAAAATATTGATCCATGCAATCATTTTAAATCCTGAATTACATGATGAATGCCCTCTCCAGAACAATTGGTTATCCCTTTAAAAAGGCTTTCATTAATCCTATTTTAGGGATTAGGTGGTCTACATAATACTATTTTATAATTGCAATCTTCCCATGTCTTCATTTATGCCATACCATTCACCATCGTTTTCCTTACCAGAGAAGGAATAAACTCAGAAATGTTCAGTGGTGGGATTCAAATATGTGAACAACCGGTTCTCTGTTTGGATGCCACTTCCGGAAATCCATTCTGGCCCTGAGCAACAAAAAATTAGCTACTGGTTCTGCCGAACTGGTGCGAACTGGCTGAATCCCACCACTAGAACTGTTGAAGAATAGGGAAAGAAAATGCATTGCTGGAACATAGCAGGAAGGGGTATCTTTGCAGGAGATTTCTTGTGCCATTTTCCTTCCCTTTACCAATACATATACCCCTTAGCTAACAAAGCAAAAATATCAGTGAGTGATTTTGTTTTGTTTTATACTCTGAGCTTGTTGGCAAGGGGGCAGTTGTGGCTTTCTGTATAAATAGAGTAGAGTCAATGGACACTCCCCTCCACTGCATAGGTGATTTAAAAGAAGAAAGGGGACTAACAGATAATTTCTCCTCCCTACCCTGCTCCCCAATTTATTTTGACGGAAAGTATTAGTGAGAGAATTCCTGAAGTAATGCTTTCCCAATGGTGAATAGGGCCCTTATTATGGTTGAAACATCATATAGTTCCTGGTAGAATTAACATAAAAATAGAGAAAGGTATGCTATGAATATCAGCAAGGTGATGTTTCTATGGTATTGTGACGCTGTCTAGAAATTATTATGAAGTAGATTCTAAAATTGACTAGAGAAACATCATTACCAAGGAATGGAGCAAGGCAACTTCCAGTGCAATTTATATTTGTCCATAAACACAAATGCAATTGCAATCCTCTAGCTCTATGCTAAAGGCGCTTTTTGAAAATTAAACATATGTTCCAAACAGCAAATTTACTATTAGTGCAAATTATAACTTAAATTTAAAAAGTCTTCTGTGCATCTGTGTTAGGAACACACAAAGAAAAACTTAAAACCAGCAAATTTAAGTGCTTCGAAATTTCAGAGTGAGCCACAGAGAAAAAGAATGAACTAAACATTGGTGTGGCAAAACAGAAATCTAGGAAAAGATCCTCACTGCCATCTCCGTGACGACAGCTCACCATTGATAGAATGGTGTTCAATACAGAAGCAGAGGCCTGAAAATGTCACACCACATCTGCACAGGCTTTGTCTTAATAATAATAATAAAGTTGGAAGGGACCTTGGAGGTCATCTAGTCCAACCCCCTGCTCAGGTAGGAAACCCTATACCATTTCAGACAAATGGCTGTCCAGTCTCTTCTTAAAAACTTCCAGTGTTGGAGCATTCACCGCTTCTGGAAGCAGGTTGTTCCACTTGTTAATTGTTCTAACTGTCAGGAAGTTTCTCCTTAGTTCTAGGTTGCTTCTCTCCTTGATTAGTGTCCATCCATTGCTTCTTGTCCCGCCTTCAGACACTTTGGAGAATAGCTTGACTCCCTCTTCTTTGTGGCAGCCCCTGAGATATTGGAACACTGCTATCATGTCCCCCCTCGTCCCCCCCTCTTGATCTCCTCTGTTGTCCTTAACAGTGGTAGCACATTAGATGTTTTTTCATCACTGACATCAGGCAGTTTTGACACAGACTTAAGAAATCTTCTCACTACCTGGGTGGATCAGACAGCAACAGACTTTGTTCAAGTGGTACCTATTGAATTCCATAGTACAGAGTGTGTAGAGGTCAGCAGAACTAGGAGAGGAGAAATGAGTTGATACTTAGACCAACAAGGCAAAAATTTTATTCAGTTTACTTTCTCCTACATAAAAGGACAGGCTAACATTCACTCACATAGGGGTAAATAAAGCAGGGTATTTGGAAGTGCTACGGAGGAGAGAAAATCACACCCACAATCCTTAATAGTGGTTCTTTCTTCACCAACCGGGCACCCTATTTGGGGGTACACTGTGCCTCTGTAGCATAAAAATGAGCATCCCTTCACTTATTTTAATCAAAGGGGAGGGAGTGGAGAAGGGAATGGAAACATTTGACAGAAAGGATGGTTTGAAAGAGCATCCTTTATAGGCCCATGAAAGAAAAGATTAGTTTTGCCAAACAGTTCGCCTCTGCTTTTTTTAAAATCTGGTGATCCTTATTATAACACTTCATCAAACAGGCAGAAATTTAGTTAGTGATATTTTACCTAAGCATAACGTTCCAGTGAACTCAAGAATGTTGGAGAATTATTTATTTTTATTTAAAGTAAGCCCAGGCCCCCACCATAAAAAAATATTGGCAAGCTCCGCTTCTAAAGAGTGAACCACATCATGGGATTGTTGGGGCACAACACAATTTATAAAGCACCTTGCAAATTTAAAATAAAAAAAGAGGAAAGATGTGATGTATTGATTGCAGAGCTTTTTTTTTTAAAGCAACACATAGTAATTATAGTGATGCCAGCGTGTAAATATACAGGAATGTAGCATTTGACAGAATTTACTGGAGATATATCAGGTAAACCTTTTAATATATATATATTATTAATAATATTAAAAAGTTTACCAGACATATCTCCAGTAAATTCTGTCAGATGCTAGATTATTATCAATTAGAATAGAGCTGGAAGGGACTTCGGAGGTCTTCAAGCAGGAGATCCTATACCAGGGGTGTCAACTGCCAGCCCGCAGGCCGGATGCATCGCACGGAAATCGCGCCCACCCCATTGCCGGCAATGGCAAAACTGTCCCAATACGTTGCCCGACATCACGTGATGTCGCGAGTTTGACATGTCTGCCCTATACCATTTCAGATAGATGGCTGTCCAGTCTTTTCTTAAAAATCTCCAGTGATGAAGCACCCACAACTTCTGAAGGCCAGCTGTTCCACTGGTTAATTGTTCTCACTGTTAGCAAGTTTATCCTTAATTCCAGGTTGCTTTTCTCCTTGATTAGTTTCCATCAATAATTTCTAAGTTCTAAAACAGTGAATTCCTTCCTCTTGAAATGGATTGAGATTTAAAACAGGTTCTTCCAGCCCAGAAAAAAACTTACACAGAGGCATGGATCAATGTGCTTAGAGAAGAAAAGGTGTCTCCGGGAGTCATCTGGAAAAACAAGATCCGCTTACGAATGCCTTCTATGAATCTCTCCTCTTCCTGCACTGTTTGGATTTGCCTGACCTCACTGCTGAATTTTATTTTATTTTTTTTGTCAGATGGAGAGAGAGCATCCTGGGGCAGAGAAGGTAAAAGGCAACTCCAACTACATCCAATTTATTGTTTTTTAAAAAAATCAAGCAAATATAAGCCTTCAATAATATTAACATGATTATTGCTGTTATCTCATATGCTTTGTCTAAAACTCATGCCCAGTCCTATGAATTTCCAAATTAGAGCCTCCATCTTCCGCAGAAGAAAGAGCTACTGCTCTATGAATATTTTAATAAAAAAGCATTCTGGCTAATACAAATCTAAAAACAGGCCCTTGGATTTCCCCATACCAGGCATTTACATCTCTTCTTGCTGCATGCAAAGATACAAAACTATTGTTGATGAACACATGAAGAATAACCATACAACAGAAATACATTTTTTGATTTGTCCTGATCTGCAACTTCAGATTTCAGCATTTCAGTTTAAAATCTTCTCTCCCTCTCCATTTATATTCGCTGTTTCCATGGCAGTCTGGTTGCTAAGGTGGACCCAATAAACACATTATAGCTTAATCTTCACGTGGAAGTTGTTCTTGAACAAACAGGACACCAGAGCAATTACAAAAAGCATTGCAAGATTTTCAAATCTTGTAGCATGAGTTGCTGTCATGATTATATTGTGTAACCAGGGTATGTATGTATTATTCAGTACCAAGTTAATATTTCAGGATATTAAGTTAATCGCTAACAATGAACTCACATTGTCATTACTGCCAGAGAGGCAGGAACATACAAACAAGATGCACAAGTGAATTAGGTTTCTCCATTCTCATTAGTTCACAACTGATAAAAGCTCACCCACTAGACTACAGGTAGTCAGTCCTCAACTTATGACCACAATTGAGCCCAGAATTTATGTTGATAAGCAAGACAGTTGTTAAGGGAGTTTTCTTCCATGTTATGACTTTTCTCGCCACAGTTGTTAAGTGCATCACTGCAGTTGTTAAGTTAATAACATGGGTTGTTAAGTGAATCTGGCTTCCCCATTGACTTTGCTTCTCAGAAGGTCACAAAAGGGGATCATCACATGACGTCAGACACACCAACCATCATAGATATGAGTCAGTTGTCAACTATCTGAATTTTGATCATGAGACCATGAGGATGCTGCGATGGTCGTAAGTGTGAAAAATGATCATAAGTTTTTTTTTCAGCGCCATGGTAACTTCGAACAGTCACTAAATGAACTATTGAAAGTCGAGGATTGTCTTCCATAGCTTTTCCATGAAGAAGATGCTGAGGCAAATTAGGTTTTGATTGACTGCCGAAGAATACAATACAAAATGCTGATATGAAGGCCAGAAAATTTAGACAAAGCTTTATGTCCAAAGAATTTAGAGGCAATAGAAAAAGATCTGTATTGTGCAGAGACTATAAATTACCAACTTGATCTGAAGATTTGCTAAACAATTTCATATGGCAGAAATACTTTTAGAAAAGAACTAAAATTCCATATTTCATAAGTTTACAATTTAAATGGTAGGGAGGGGGTTAAATCTGCACATGGTCACTTGAATTCTGTCCATAGACATTAATCACAGGTGAAGTCAGCACAGAGTGCATTGCATTAATTCAATCCATTAGCATATGCAATCGCTTATGTATCAGGCAAACATTTTGGCTTTTCAGGCCACTTTGGATCACCTCCATACTTTTTCAGAAACTTTTCTAGAATTCCCCCAAATCATTGATCCTTTTTTCAATATTGGCAATAGTATAGTTATTGAAAGGTTAAGAATGCAAAATGATATATTATATTTGCATCAGATATTTATATGATGATTTTTTCCCCCCAAGGTACTCAATACAGTTTGGAATTTTAAGTTCAGGATCGATAAATCTTACAATGACTACTAGTCGTGACATCTATTTGGGACTTTGAAATCAAAGGCAATGTTCCATTGAATGCCATTTGGGAAGTGTTGGCATCATCATACACTGGTTGCAAGTACTCCAGTAGAGTTTGATTGAACCCTTTAAGGAAAACTTTCACTCAATTAGATGAATTTTTGGTCTTGTCCAGCAGGATCAGAAAAGCTAACAAAAGGAAGAAATAATACTTGAGGTTCTTCCACATACATACATACATACATACACACACACATACATAAATACATAAATACATACATACATACATACATACATAAATACCGTACATACATACGCACACACATATGAAAAACAGCCAAATTTAAACACTGCCTGCCTTTTTTTGTTATTGTTATGTTTGGGGTCTGCAGGTTCTGCCTAACAACTTGTTCTTGGGTTCTCCTTCTTATTCCTTATTCCTTGCTTTTTTACTAAAAGAAGAGCAAGGCAATCTTCCCCTGAGCCAATACAGGCTTCCACAAAAACATCAAACTTGAGTTTACTTTTCAAAACGCTTATGAATTACAAACACTCCATATCTACCAATTAAAATGAGCAGAGTTTAAATTAATTTAGATACAATCAAAGCCAAGCAGTTAGATCACAGACAACCATTAGGTAGGGCTCTGTTTTATTTTTAATAAGCTATCCTGCCTTTAGGCTATGAGGATTTGGATTCTACGGAGCACATTTGAGCTTGCTTGGTATGAAAATGAGATGTGCTTGGAGAGTTAATCTGGTGAGTCGTGACTATTTGTAACTGTCAACTTCTCTCTGATGATAAATAATTAAAGCTTCAGGAAGAACACGCACGCAGGAAGCAGTGGAGTATGCATATACGTAGGTGTGGAAAGCATTTGTTTTCATCCAATCACTGAATAAAGAGCAAATGCATATATACTTATCCATCACACCATTCTCTTTTAGATAAGAACTATTGGAGCAAAGCACAGAAAGGGAGTAGAAATAGTAGACCAAAAAAAATATGAGATAAGAAAAAGACAGAAAACCTAGCTGTATCTAGCTTATTCAGACACATAGCTAAATAAAAAGCATATTATTCATACAATTGGGTTCATTCAGTGCTCCATGATCTGAACCACAATGGGAAGTTGCAGGATCCAGTGCTGACCTGAGCTGCATACAGAGAAAAGGACTGTATGTGTAAACAGCATGATGCTTCAAACATAACAAAACAGCGTATTCAGGATGTGCTCTGAGCCAAGGGCTCAAGCAAACTCTCAGAAATACCGAGTGGTGATTAAGGACTAACACTTCTTTACAAAGGAATCTTACTTTCTGTCTTCATCTTTACCTTTGTCTTATATTATTTATTCATTTCATTGTAAACCTCTGTCTTCCTCTTTTTAAAAATATTTTAAAGGATTTTTAAAAAAACAATCCTTTCCAAATAATTTGACACCAGTCTGGGAGAAAGTAACAATAAACAACTACGGTGCTTTGTGACAGACAAGAAACAATTGAATTGCTTTCAAGTGTGATTGCTTTTAATTTGAACTTTTTTTACCTAACATCTTTACAATAAACATTTTCTTTGTAATTGCCGGTTCAACTTTAATCCCCTCAAAAGCTGCCTTCACCTTATCATAGGCATCCATAGGGATGTTGAATCTGAAATATGATGAGTATGGCACTGTGAGAAAAGACCTGCCTATTTATCTGAGTGATGTCAGTTATAATCCCATGCCTACCATTTTGCAGGTTGCAACATCCCTCCCCCAGACATTGATGATTGATTGCAGGCCGTCAAGTCATTGTCAACTCTTAGTGACCATGTAGACAGATTTTCACCATGATGATCTGTCCCTAGTCTGATCCTTCAGCTCTTCCAATGATGCCCCGATTGCCACTATAACTGAGTTTAACCGATTGCCACTATAACTGAGTTTGCTGCTGATCATCCCCTTCTCTTTTCCAAACATCAACTTTCTATACTATACATTATAAAAATTGTAAAAGGCCATTGAACTGGAATTCAATAATGTTAACAACGAAGCATTAAAAAACACACTTAAATAATATCCTCTTGACTTTTTAAAATGACTCAAGAGCAAACTAAAGGAGGATATTGACCTATATGATAAGTCATAAGAGAATTATCAAAATATAATAAGTATTGAATGAAAAAGGTTAAGGTATGAGAATGAGAATGAAACTGGAAAAATGCTGTAGATGTTGATGATCCAGAAAAAAAAAAAGTGGATCATACACCAGTGGCAAAAAACTAGAGCAGGGTGAATTTGTGTGCTTTACTAGAAAGTTTACCAAAGGTGAGAAAATGGATAAAGAAATTTTAAGATGTTGAAATATTGGTAGAAAATGAATGGGTGCTAAATAATGTAGATTGAGTATAAAAATGAGAATTCAGTGCAAAAGAAATATATTAAGATGGTTTGTCATGGAGAATGAATGAAAACTACACTGCAAAACCAATATATGAATAAAGAATAAAAAAAAGGTTGAGAGGAAGTGAAAGACTAAAAAAGGTGTAGCTAGGGAGAATTTGTAGGATGTAGAAACAGACAGGTGAGAAGAACAAAAGGCAATTTAGGTATGTATGTACTTTAGGGGATTGCTGTACTTTCAGTGGACTTTGGGAGGCAAACAATAAAACAACACAATTTAAACCGATTCATTAAATTCAATAAAATTCCCATTGAAGGTACCCCATTCAGCTTGGATCAAGGCATGATAAAATCAAATCCAAATATGAACCAATATATGAATGTGGTAGAAGAAAAGATGATTTGCCAAAATAGGAAAGCTATGGAGAGATGAAGTCAAAATATTAGACATAAATTGGGTAGACCCAGTTACAGAGCTCCTTGGATAACATATTGATTATTCTTTCTTAATTCAACAGAGTTGCTGCTATGAAATTAAACCTAAGAACAGCTCCTGTGTATGGTGCTTGGACTCTTATTTATTTAAATGTATATGTCATTTGGCTCTCACAACTGTGGGCAATTAGACTGGAATCCAAAAGATTGGATAGTGTCAGGAAGTTTGACCGTTAAAAAAAGATCACCATAAAAGAGCTGGAACATAAAGGAAGATACACCTTCAAGAGAACAGGTTGGAGAACATGTCATATTCTGTATAAGTGAGTGGACTTATAATACTGGGAGACATCACTAGAGAGTTTGGCTTCTAGTTTAACTAGATGCTTCCTGATGACAAAGATGGTTATTATTTCTCTTCTTTGAAGACAATTTCTCCAGGTTGACACTGGCTTAATAGTGGATTTGTCCTTTGCATATTGAAAAATTGTGTTTTTATGTAACCATGCATATATGCTGCCCTAACAGTTTGTCCTCAGCCACATTGTCAGTGTTATTTATACATTATTTTGTTAGCTATTTTTATGATACTTGCATGATTATTCTTTAACCTAGCTCTGCTTTCCATTTCCATTTCCCTTCACAACACATTGATGTTGTGTATGAATTTACCACCGAGTACTTTTTTAAAGCCACAAAACAGGGGTCAAGATCTTAAATAACGGCAAAGCAGGAAATGCGACAAATGCCTGCATGATATGTAACATGGTATCTATCTATCTATCTATCTATCTATCTATCTATCTATCTATCTATCTATCTATCATCTATCTATCTATCTATCTATCTATCTATCTATCTATCTATCTATCTATCTATCTATCTGTCTATCTACTTGCTCATTACAATGTCCTTCTATAGAAATAGGAGCACTTCATGGGTGGTTATATTTTTATTTTCTGCAGTAAAAATTTGGGGTCATACCTAGGGATCTCATTTATGTCAGGACTTAAAATGACAGCTGATACTTTTTTCTTCTGGACTGAATCACACACCAGTCCCAATATGTTTTATTGCTTCTTTTGTTCTTGATCTTTATATTTTTGTGATGGAGATTTTAGATGAGGGTACAAGACCTTTCCTGACTTCTCCAGGATGGTATACTGCAATCCTGAATAACTATGGCCTGCCCCTTTAACACTCTGTCTTGCCCAAGGTGAGACTGACGTCATATGAGGGGGTAGGAATGTTGCCATAGCAATGCAAAACCGTGGGTGGGAGATGTTAGCCAACAATGTAGGTGTTCCCCATCCTTTCCCCTTCTGATACAGTACATTATAAGAATTGTTCAAATATGATTTTATTAAAGGAGACACTCTTGGAGATAATTCCAACTCTAGCTGTCTGCTGTCAGTGTGACTCTATGCCTTGTGCTCTGAAACAGCTAAGTGTGAGACGTATTGTCTTCGTAGACACCTGATTTGCTTCCTTGGTTTAGCAGCCTTCAGGAGACCTGCAGCTATGCAAATTTGCCCATGATAAGTGTATTATCTTTTTCGATATTTTTAATATTGCCAATGACAGCCATCCCCCCCCCATTTAATGCTAGGAAAAGCAAGAAAATGGCACTCCCCTGGATTTGACGATCCCATTTGACTGCCTCAGGTAGTCTCAGAATACCACTAACTTGACATGTTCATTCAAACACTGCAATCCATAGAGAGCGCAGGCATGAGTCATCAGGAGCATGCAGCTTTAACTCTGCAGCTTATGTCCTGCCTTCATAGCAATAGCTGTACCAGCCTGAGCTATTCTACCCAGCAGCAGTGATTATTCAGAATTATCCAATGGTGGAGCCTGTGGGCAAGTATGCCATCTTCAAAGAGCTCCGGCTGTGCTTCCATCCCTATTATGTCTCAGCAGAACAAGGGTTCTGTTTGCAGAAGAAGGGGGGAGAGCAAGACACAGGGTGAGGAATGCCTCCTTTGTAGCCCATAGTAGAGTGATCATGGGATCAGACAAGTAAAACAACAGAGCCCTTACTCCAATTACTACCCAATGTGGCGGAAGTGAGGGGACAGAAGCAGGGAACTCAGTTTTTTGGTACCCATTCTCTCGGCACCCAAATGATTCACTTTCCCTGTGCAGTAGTAGAATGTTTTCCTATCCACAGGGGAAGAAGATATGGAGCTTTACAGCCCACAGCATTGTAGTAAAAGAGTCTGCAATTTCACTGTGTGACTCTCAGCTGCAAAACCAGTACCTCCACAGTGATGTCAGAGCCACTACATTGCAGGACTGTCAGTTGCAGAACTGCTTCCAAGAATGTGGGAAAACAAGCTGGGGAGAATTGCTCCATGGCAGCCATTTTGTCCCAATCCTACTGGGGTTCACTGGCATCAGAATACGCTATTGTCCCTGTTCTCCCTTTCATAAAAGGAACTGGATCTTCCTAGTGCTGGCAGAACTGACCTCCCAAAGATCTATATCCAGTGGTGGGATTCAAATATGTGAACAACCGGTTCTTGGCATGGATGCCGCTTCCGGAAGTCCATTCTGGGACTGGGCCACAAAAAATTAGCTATTGGTTCTGCCAAACTGGTGCGAACTGGCCGAATCCCACCACTGTCTATATCCCGTTCTTCTCTCCCCACTGGTACTGGCAGTGTAAAATAGACATCGTGGGCAGAGTAGGACTGTGCTGCTGTCAATCAGTAGCCAAAAACTAGACAGAGGATATGTTGGCAGAAGCCTCAGGTGGCTAACAAAGAGTTGTCTTGCTAAGATGAACCAAAGTGGCAAAGTTTATGGTGGAAGAAGCTGGAAAAACATCATCTTAAAACCAAAGCAGGAAAAGGTTTTAGGCTGGCTTCTCCAAGGGTTGAGAGCGAACTGAATATGATGTTGTCCATGTTGTTTAGACTAGAGGATCCATTTGCTAAAGCATAGCCAATCATACTTAGCAGCTTGTGTAGAAGATCAATAAAAAAGAATGTGCTTTTCCTTGTCATAAACACTATAAATGAAATTGGTTAATTTCTATGTCTAATTTATATCAACTAAGGCATATTTAGATTTGATATTTGTCCTATATCTTGCAAATAGGCCACTACCAGGAATCCAGAATGATACTCAGAACACTGTATCACTGATGCAAGTTAACCAGTGAAGAGGCCAAAAATTCCACCACTGGACTGGAATAGCATTCAGTGGAGAAAGGATTGCTGGTGGAAAAAAATAGAAGTCTGGGGAGATGGAGGAAAAGTGAAGTTGCTTAGGGGAAAAAAGAGGAAAAGAAGGAGGGAGGAATAGATTGGATGAAATTGAATCTTGCAGGAAGCTAGACAGTGACTGTAGAGAAAGTGGAGGCCAGCAAAGACCTCCAAAGAGAAGGCTGAATAGTGGAGAAGACTGTGTTAGAAATGAGGAATGCACTAGATGAGAAGAGTGAGATCACCAACCAGAGATCTGAAAGTACATTTACTGAGAGGATGTCTGTGAGGGTAAAGGCTGCTAGACCTAGAAGGCATACTTTGAGGAACTGCCCAGATTCAGGAGCAGAATCTGGGTTGTTGGGTTGGGGTCCCTGCATTGCAGTCATGAATTGTGGGGTGCACTGTGATTGTTACATATCCTTCTGGTGAGGCAAGGCAGCCACTTTTAGGCCTTGGATATGTGCATGAGAT
>NW_015387886.1:213282-230348 GCF_001527695.2 Protobothrops mucrosquamatus | reverse complement strand
CCTGGCATGCTGACCAGCTTGTGCTGTGCTGATCAGAAGCTTCAGTGGATAGCTGGAAATAAGAGAGGGCAGTGTTGTGACTCTGTAGTGACTTTCCTTGATCCAATTCTTGTAAGAGGGAGATGTGAGTGAGGTTGAGATGATAACAAAGTTGAGATGGTGTAAAGTTTTGATGTGAGGAAACCAGGAAGCTAGAGTGATTTATGCCAAAGTCGCTACCTACCAGATTGCGTGTGAGGCTTGAAGGGGATTGGCCTTGGGGTAATGGTGATTCATTAGGATCTATTGGTCTTCCTGATATCAGAATACAAGCCTGATGGGGAGAAGTTAGGGGAGAGCAGATTGTGTTCATAATAAGTAGGGTAATGGTGGAAATGCTGGGCTAATTATTAAAGGGAAGACTTGCAATTGCTTCTGGTTCCCACTTGGACTCTGGTTCTGTATACATGGTTAGATTGCCAGTGACTTTGATTATCAGTTTGCTGGTGGTAAATTCCTGATCTTGTCTCATCAACTACTAGATGTGTTAACAAAAATCATATACTGCTAGATATATTAACAAATGAAGACCAATGCAGTCTGTATGCATGATTGTTTTTTAGATTAATTTATATTACACTGAAGTTGTACATGTGAACTCTTGATACTAATTTTATCACTTCTGATAGTAGTACTAATGGGAGATTGAAAAAATTTGACTTTTTGGTTATAGATTTCTGAATGAAATCACTTTTTTTTAAAAATGGAGTGAGCTCTGGCACATGTATGGTATTGTATGAATATTCAAAATGATTTATAGGTAGTCCTTGACTTATTCTTGTAATGAAGCCTTCCTGTGATGGTCATAAGTCATGATGGTTATAGAACAGGTCATATGACTGATACAATTTTACAATCTTTTTTGTGGTAGTTGTTAAGTGAATCACTGCAGTTGTTAAGCAAACCAATCCTATGTTATGGACACAATTTTGCCAAAACCCAGAAGTGCCAGTTTTCAGCAAAACTGTCACAAAATGTAGTTGTGACCATGGGGCGCTGCAAATGGCTGTAAAAGCAGCCATGTTACCGAGTACTTAAAGTTTGGTCACGTAACCGTGGAAGGGGGCTGACATCGGAACTTTGAGTCTTTGAAACTTGTAAATAAGCTTCAAGTAGGTCTGTCGTAACTTCATATGTCACTAAAAAATGGTTGTAAGTCGAGGACTACCCATTTGTATTGTTAGCACATGGTTACAATGTGAATCTAAAATTTGTTCCACCACTCTTTCTGGACTTGGTGAAGAATGAACTGTACAGAATAATCTATTTGGATGTAACCCTTTCACTAAAATTAATAGAAATGTTCTCTGTCTCCAAAACGCACATTAAAAAATGCATGTAATTTCAAATTTTCAAAAATATTTTGAAGGACTACATAGAAAATTTATTGAGGTGATACAAGCAATAACACAATCAACTTCCCATGGGAAATATTCTTTTTTTTTCTATAAAAAAATGAACCTTAAAAACCAGAAGAGTACTTGAGACTTATTCTACTTAAATACTCCATCCAGTAGTCAGTCTTATCCAGAAGACTATTTTGTAAAAAGGAGAACAAAACTTAAATATATTTTGAGATCAGAATAAATTGAGAGTTAAATAAAAAAACAAAAACCCTACCTGTAGTTTAAAAAGTGATATACTACTTTAGCTATAAAGAGTGTTGTATTTTTTTCTGATGCAATCTACTGCACCAGTAAGTTCAATAGCACTACAGCTATTGTTATTTCCTGTTTGAATATTGTGTAGACATATCAAAATACATTCCTCTGTAAAGGATTGAAAATTGGACACAGTGCTGTGACTTTTCTATCCTAAATACATACAATAATTATAAGCCATTCATCCAAAATTGAAATTTCAAATTGAAGTATAATAGTATTGATTAGGATTATATATTATATTGGTATCCTATTTTCTTGAAAAAACTGCAATTGGCCAAATTCACACAACTCACTAATACTAAACTAAGAAACAATATCACTGACCAATTTGTGAACCTAGATCTTCAGACTTCCAGGTGACAGGAATCCTGAGTTCATAACATTTAGGGATGTGTAAGTTATTCATATTATACATATAATTGATTTTGGTTAAAAAGCAGAGTTAGTGTTTCTATTTTAATCCCAATTTGGGATAAAAAGTAATTTTATTTAAATATATTGCTCAAGTCGTAGGGTTTTTTTTAAAAAAAAAAAAGTTTTAAAGCATATTTCTTAAAATCTTGCCAAACATCTTGTAAATCTGTTGCAATACACAGTGATTAGATATTTACCCATTAACTTGGAAAGTATTTAAGCAAACTAATGTAAACAAATACCAGGCAAGGACAGGAGGTAAACAACTTGACTGCATACATATTGGGAAAAAATTGCCTTGGGTGCATATATCCTGATACATGGGATTTCTGAGCAGCAAGAACTTTCAAGGCTGCCAGCATTTATGCAGGTAAAATATTTAAAGACAGAAGCAAGTTGTGTGACATACAAGCCTACTATGTAAGATACAAAGTTTATCACATTAACATGCCAGGAAATTCCTGTTCCCAGTCTGGTGCCTAGGAATCTATAATCTCATAAAATTTCTTGCAATCACTAAAGGGCTATGTCAGTTTTCCTCCAGGCCACCAAATTATGTTAATTATCTATTCTTATTGTGGTCTTGCAAAAAAAATAAAATAAAGAATCCTATTCAGATAACTTTCTTGCCAGGTTTTAGGTGAAATGTGACCAAATTATTCAGGTTTCTTTACAGCCTTTTCAACTGCCCCTTTGTCAGATATTTAGAGACGTGGATTAGATAATAAAAAGCATTTCCTACTCCAGCTACCCTAAATCAATGTTCTGACCTGGTTAGAAAAGATTAATTACCTTGTTTCTATTCAGAGAGTCTAGGATATCCAGAGTTTAGAGTTCTTACTTTGACATGAAGTATTTAATTAAATTTTTATTATAATTTTAAATTGAATGGATCCCTGTATCGGGCATCATTTTGCAGTGTATTTAAAGAAATAAAATATAAATAAAAAATCTTTATAATTAAAAAGCGAAGCATAATATGAATAGTTTAAAAAAACTTGTCATGTTTAAAAGTATATTAATCCGTACTACATTATGTGTTGGAATTCTTGAAATCTCAGACCATTGCTCAGATTGAGATATTTGGATCTGAAGCCGAAACAGAATTTACATATAAGGTTAGATTTAAGATATGGCATAAGGTTATTGGCAACTCCATATAATATTTCTGGGTGATCCAGGAAGCATCGTACCCATTAATTCCCACTTGTCATCTCCATTAAACAGCAAAGCTAATTTCTTCCCAACTACTCCGTTGGGATTTAAAAACCACTGTGAATAAAATTTATGATTACATATGCTGGAGTTGGAGCAGACTTTTTTTTCTGTTGATTGGAACTCTTTGCCTCCAAACTCTCTCTGTAAATAACTTTACACTTGCACTTAAATTGAGCAGAGAAAAAAGTACCTTAATAGCTCTTTCTTACAGCAAATGCTAAGCTCTCTTAAAAAGTGTCAAATGACATCATTAAATTTGTTAATTCATAGACATAGATATAGAGACAAAAGTCTGATTAGATTTTTTTTTCTTCTCTACTGGTTGTCAGGAACAGCTCACGGATTCTTCTGTGTTTCAACATCAGCTCTGGTGAGGACAAAATGTTTGAAATGTTTCTGAGTGTTTGAAAGTGAAAACAGTAACGGTTTGGAAGTGCTACAAGGCTAAAAACTTATATTTACTTATCAAGGAGTATGCTCCACTGAATTCACTGGTACTTACTTCCAAGTTCTATTGTTTAGGGATTGTGCTAAAGATTTCATGAAAAAGTTTTAAAGCTATGCAGATAAACAACTCCAAGAATACAACTTAAAAAGCATGTGTGCTATGCAAATGTAAACAATTATGGGAGAGTGCAGAATGTGGAATTTTCCTTCCATATTTCATTTTTGTTTTTCAGTGAAAACAAATATAGGCTGTTATGCAGGTATGAGGAGAAAGGGAGAAAAAAAATAAAAAATAATCATTTGTGAGTAGAATCCCTTTGAACTGCTGAGGGAAAATTCATATGTCTGAACAGAGAGGTAAAGACTTAACCCAGGAAAATATGGACCTAGAAACCTTTGAAGTTAAGACAAGTAGAATGCAAGAAGAAAGGAAGAGGCAAGAGAAAAGCCACATTTTTAAATGTTATGTGGGGAATCAATGTGCTCAGAAAAATTATACAGAAAATTTTAAAAAGTCGGCCCGACAGAAAACAGTGAGAGTGAAAACGTGTACAGGTAGTCCTTGACCTACGACCATAATTGAGCCCAAAATTTATGTTGCTAAGTGAAACATTTGTCAAGTGAATTTTGCCCCATTTTACAATTTTTCTTGCTACAGTTAAGTGAATCATTGTAGTTGTTAAGGTAGTAATATGGTTGTTAAGTAAATCTGCCTTCCCCACTGATTTTGTCAGAAGTTTGCAAAAACTGATCACATGACTCCAGGACACGGCAACTGCCATAAATACGAGTCAGTTGCCAAGCATCCAAATTTTGATCATGTAATGATGGAGATGCTGAAACGGTTGTGTGAAAAATGGTCATAAGTCACTTTTTTGAGTGCCGCTGTTAACTTTGAATGGTCACTAAATGAACTGTTGTAAGTCGGGGACTACCTGTACACAATTTTGTCAGGAGACTTCTCCTAGCCAACACCTGTCAAAGCATTTGACTGCTACTCCCATCATTCAAAGGTGCTCAAAGTCGGAGATAAGAACCGTAGTCCGTCAGAGCTCACTAAATTGAGGAAGGCTGTCTGATCCACCGTTCCCCAATGTTGGAAAGTCCGTCGGTGGGAGGAAGATTGAAATCAACTCTCAACGGTGCGGAGTTAAAGGCCTTCTGGTCCGAGATGGTGGGGGTGAGAACCGGAGCCAACCAAAGACTCCGATCACTTCCCTCTTTCCGGAAACTCAATAACGGGAGTGGGAGACAGAAAATTTAAAAAAAAAGTCTTGCAAATCCTATAGGCAACTCTCTCTCTCACTGGCTTTAGGAAACGGATGAAATGGCTCCCCAATGTATTACTGGTTCTAGAACAGGGGTTCTCAACCTTGGCAACTTTAAGACTTGTGGACTTCAACTCCCAGAATTCCTCAGCCAGCAAAGCTGGCTGAGGAATTCTGGGAGTTGAAGTCCACAAGTCTTAAAGTTGCCAAGGTTGAGAACCCCTGTTCTAGAATGTGATCGTTGTGGTTTTTTTTTTTTTTAAATACCCTAGTTTGATTGTAGTCCTGGACTCCGGGATTCGTTTTACTAAATTCCGAATGAAACACGCCAAAGAATCAAATTGTTCTGAAAAAATAATACGCAAAAGATCGGCAGCTAATGTGCAAAGAGCAGCCCTTACGAGAACAATGGTAAAAATAATAATAATAATAATAATAACCGCTCTTGGCCGCCACCCCCCCGCCGGAGATATTGGGCTCGCAGATCATTCCTTCTGTCCTCGTAAGACGGAGATAAACAAAACCCGCCAGATCCCAACAACCAACGTCCGAACATTGCAAACAAGTATATTTGGCGCGCCCCCCCCCGCTGCCCCTCGGCGCCTCCGCTCTCTGATTGGTGGAAACGGAGACAAATCTTCGGAGAGAATCAAATAAGCAACAGGCCGCGGCCACGTGACAGCGCGCGCTCCGATTAGCCCAGGGCTCCCTTCCAATCAACGCGGAGATGTTGGATTCAAATTGGGTCGGGTGCCGAGTTACCTTCACGGCAGTCGGTTAGTGACGAGCTCTGGGGCCGGAGGGGGGATTTCGCCGGGAGCAGAAGCGTCGTGGTCGCTGCCGCCGCCGCCGCCGCCGCCATTCCTTTCATAATGGCTCATAAGCAGATCTATTATTCGGATAAATACTTCGACGAGAACTACGAATACCGGTACGAGAACGGGGAGGCTCGTGTCGGGCAGGCTCGCGTTACTTCGCTTGTGCCGAGGGGAGAGACGGGAGGGAAATGGGTGAAGGTCGGGCTTTCCATCCATTTGCCTTTGCCTCGGGACGCAGAAACGGAACGGCGAGCGGTTGGCCGCCTCGGACTTTGTAACAAAAGAGAAAGTTGGGGGGCTTCGGGGGGCTATTTAGGAAACATCGGGGAAAAGGTGGCATCAATGCCCCAAATCATCTTTCTCTGCCCATGTATAGAAGCCGCCAGCAAAAGAGCTGAGACGCTGCTAAAGTACAGTAACCTGCTGCTGCTGCAGTACGTTTTTAGAGACTCGACCTCCGAGGGAATAACTTTTCTCCCTTTCCACCTGAACTCTTTATCCTGACCTAAGCTCTGGAAAAAAAATAAACAATGGCTGATCCAGGGTTAATTAACCCTCAGGAAACTTAATGACTGAGTGGGCGTTGGCTGCACTGATGGTTCTTTCTTGTGCATCTTCTAGATTTGGAAAAGTAGCTTGATTGTGCAGGGTGTGAATATTATTATTATTATTATTATTTATTGAATTTATATACCGCCCTATCTCCCTTACGGGACTCAGGGCGGTGAACAGGCGATAATAAAAACCCCGATAAATATACGCAAGTTTCTGTTCTAAAATCAAATTAAATATGACTTGTCTTATTTAATTATTGAAGACTTGTCTGTGGAATTATTGAAGACTTGTCTGTGGAATTGGATATTTAACATAGTATTAGATGCTACTTTAAAAGTATCGGAATGTTGCCATTGTTGATTATATAGCTTCAGCTAAAGAAGGGTTCTAAAGGATGTCGATCACTTCCTGAAAGCAATGAATTTTTATAGGAAACTTTATTTTATTCATGACTGGGTTCATGCATATTGGGTCAACCACTTTGTGTGAATGTGATGTGTACATTTTAATTGTGATAGGCATGTGATGCTGCCAAGAGAGCTCTCAAAGCAAGTACCAAAAACACATTTAATGACTGAAGAAGAATGGAGAAGGCTTGGTGTTCAGCAAAGTCTTGGCTGGGTCCATTATATGATTCATGAACCAGGTAAAATAAATGCAGATGTTACATTTTTAGAAAACATTTTCCCCCCCGTAGACTTCTGGTTTCACTGATGTGAATGAGGGGTATTTGTATAAACTACTGAAATGTTTATGCATTTCATTTGTGATCATACAGGAATTGAAGGGGGAAATACAAATGTATAGAGTCCTATGTCAATTGAGTTAAAATGTATAGTTCTTTGGAGAAGTAAACTTAATTGTAACGTATTATATTGTGGTACAGAATATTTTGAATACATTTTGTTTCATTATGCTTACCCTCATGTCTTTTAATAAATGTTTTACAGTGAAATGTTGTGATATGACTTTACAATTTGTTTCAAACATGTTGGAGTAGAGCCTTATGTTACATATTTGAAAGGGGATTATCCTTCCCAAGTCAGTTACAATGGCAGTGATAAAGGGATGGGTTTAATCAGCATGATTGGCAAGTGTAAGCTTTCACAACAGTCATAAACAAATTTCTGTTTTTCTCTTGCAGAACCACATATCCTTCTTTTTAGAAGACCACTTCCAAAAGGCCAACAAAAATAACTTCTCTAAATTTCTGAAATTTTATGTACAAATGTATATATGTTGGTAGTATTCAGTGAATACTTGAGAAAAATGTACAAATAAGTCATTACCTGTGCATGAGCTGTATTATTCACAGCAACAGAGCTCAGTAAAATGCAAAGTTAAGTTGGCTGCTATGATCTTGAACTCTCATTGTTAACAAGTGCCTATTTGCTCTTGTCAATTTTGTTCAATAAAGTTTACAACTTACATGTATTGATCATAAACTCTTCAATGATCTTTGGTTTATATTAGCAATGTATCTTTCTATAAATGTTAGAGCAATTCATCCTGTGGCTTTTCAACTCCTAAAATAGGTCTGATGAAATAAACCTGTTTTTAAAATTAAATCTTGGTATTTATTTCATGGATTTTAATTTTTCAATCTAATTTCTATACAGTATAAGAAAAGCTGTCCAAAATTTTTAATAACAGTTGACCTATTTATTTCTCCGATCCAGCCTATAGATCTGAGATTTCCTAATAGATCAGCTAGTCATAAATACCACCTGCTGTGAAACTTAAGAAAATTATCCATCTCAAAAAATGGGACAAAACCAGTTGACAAATTCATACTGATTTGTGGTAATTTGTTTCCAAAGTGCTTATGGATCAATTGCTCTGTTATCTCTAGAATCTTCCCCAATAGTGATGTTAGAATGATGAGTCTTACTGTTCCTAGAAATGTCTTCCCTGTTTGAGAATTGGGGGTGTCTGTCCAGTAATCTGGCACTTTCTCAAGAATAAATATTTGGCCAGACTACAGCAAAATCCTTAAAAATCCTCTAGGATGCAATTCATCTGACCCTGGAGATTTAAACTTACGGTAAATGTACATTCCATCACCTTGTTTATCAATCTCATACTTCAACAGGTTGGAAGATTGAGCTGAAACGAACAAGATATCCTTTAATACAGCTGTATTTTTCCATTTAGAAATGGAAAAAATGTGGGACCTACATATAACATGGATAATTGTTTGGAAACACTACATTTGAGCAGGACTTGGGTGTGGTCATTGATGAGCATGAGTCGGCGGTATGATACACCTATTACAAGAGCTAACAGACCTGGCTTGCATTATAAGAATTGTGTCAAGGGTGCATGAAGTCATTCCATTTAGTACTTGTGCAATCATCTGGAATTTCATGTATGATTTAGAGGTCTACATTTCCTGAATGATATTAACAGGTTATTGTACAGCAGGTGTGTCCAGCCCATAGGTTGCATGTCCTGGATAGCTACAAGTTCATAACGTTTTAACATGATTTTAGTGATATTTATATAAATTATATTACAAATTTTATATGCAGCCTGAGACAAGCCAAAAGGTTGGCAACCCATGCTGTAAAGGATTCAGAGGAAATAATGAAAATTGTATTGAGACAACATGCTTTATGAAAATGAAAATAGGCTGAAGGAATTTGAGTTGTCTGGGGAGAACAAAGGGAGACATGACAGCTATGTTTAGAACAAAAAAAAAAGTCAGAAGATGGTGGAAAACTTCCATGGCCACAGAAAATGACCACAAGTATAAGTTGCAGTTACCTATATATTGTTTAAATAACTTTCTAATAGAGCTATACAATAGTGGAACAGGCTCCTTTTGGAGATTGTGAAATCTCTACCCAGAGCACAGGTGTCAAACTCGCCATTGTCACGTGATGTGTCTTGATGTATCATGACCTTTTTTGCATTGCCGGAGCTGTGGCCTCCATGTGATGCAACCGTCACCGGCTGGCAGTTTGACACCCCTGATCTAAAGATTTTTAATAACTGGATGGCCATTTCTCATGGATGTTTTAGTTTTTCTGCATGTCACACAGGGCTGGGCTTAGATGATCCTTATGGTCCCTTCCAACTTTGCAATTCCACGATACAGTCTTACTAAATCTTCAGAAATTACTGATAGAACATCCTTTTCTAAGACTGAAATAATAAAAAAAACACCTTGTGAGTACTGTCACTTTTTCTGTGCTAAGTGTTGTCCCCCCCCCAGCATTTGGCACATTGATTCCCTTTTCTAAACTAATCCTAACCCCTAACCTTTATTATGTGATGTGACTATTGACAGTATGATGTCAATACAGTATGATGTTCATTATGGAGCCTCAGGCTCAAATCCTCATTTATAACTCATTCAACACGACCTCACACAGAATATTGAATGAATGAGACTGCATGTAAACTGCATGCCACTCTAAGCCCTCCAAATAAAACTTGAAATATACACTTAAAATATGTGCAGTACATTTCATGAGGCAACCAGGTCCCCAAAATGTCTTCTGTTTAGAAAATTCAAACAAGTGTAGGTGAGATCTTACTGACACATAGTAGTATAGGCTTGCTAAATATCAAGTGCCACATGAAAGAGTAGCTTCCCAAGGCAATTCAGATGTATAGGGTTTTATGTGACTTAATTTTGAAAAAAAAAAAGCGTCTATTGAAATAAACTTCCAGAAAAATAGGACAATAACGTTGTATTGTAGTTTCAGAAGCCAAGGTTTTTGTCACCCTGTCGGAGATTGCGTACCCAAAACAACTCTCACGATGGCTTGCTCTGCCGGCCCCCCCTTTTGCAGCTGGATGCGGATCGGCTTCCGCGCGAGCCGGATCGATTTGTCTCGGGAGAACGTTCGGGCACTTCCGCCTACTTCTCTTTTGCCTCTGGCGTCATGACGACCGTCATATGATGACTATGCCGCTGCTGATTGGCCACGAGCCCGAGAGACTCTGGCGTCGCCTCTTCGACGGCTTTTGTGCGCGCCAGCTGGGTTTGTGGTGGAGGGTAGGGTAGAAAGTCGCCGTTAGCGAGGCATTGACCTTTGCTTGCCCCTTTCTTTTTTTTTTTTCCCCCCCCGCCATGACTTCACAACGGGGAGCGGGCAATGAGGTAAGCGGGGAAACGGCGGTCAGGCTGGGTCTGCGGAGAACTGAAAATAAAGACCGGCTTTTGTTTTAAGCCCCCCCTGGCCGTTGTTATGTAACCGGCAGCGAGAACTCTCCCCCCCCCCCTCCGCGATCCCGGTAAAGCCAAAGAAAAGGAAGTCTCTGTCTGAGGTTTCTTTTTAACGTAAATCACGTCGCTTCTCCCCTTCCTAATGGGAGCCTCGACGTGAAGGGGAAGATGACGAGCCTTTTCAGCCCTGGTGGGGATTCCTTCCTTTTTCTGCGGAAGGAAAAGAAGCAAATGAAAGTGAAGTTCCGGTGGGCGCAGCTAGAGGCACTGAGGAAAAGACGCACCCTGAGTGTGTTTTCATAACCCGCTAAATCATAGTTCACGAATTGCAGCGGCAAGCCCGAAGCCAAACAAAATGCGTTACGTTAAACCATAATGGGGCATTTCGTTTTAGATGAGTTATTGGAATAAAACCGTGGCTTACTGTTAACCGTGGCTTACCGTTAAAATATTCTGTGAACGTAGCAAATGTACTGTAAACATTATCATTACAGGAAATGAATGAATTCCGTTCCACTTCCAAGATAGTTAAAGTTAAAATCTTGCCTGTTTTTTTCCCCAAAAGTGTAATGGCCTTACACTTATTTCCTGTTCTCTAAAGCAGTGAAAGGGTTGCCATTTCTCTCTCCGTTTGTTTGTTTTTTAAGGAAGGTCACATGTTAATGGCAAAACTTACCACAAAAAGCTGAAGTTCAGTAGCCAGTGGTTTTTCCAATAAAAAGATCCTATTTATTTTATTCAGTTAATATATTATCTGATTTTCAAGAAGTGTCTCAGATAACGTAAGGTACCTTACAATATAAAACAGTATTGTAGTTCTGTTTGTAAATGTAAATGATTTCAAATAAAGCTGAATTAAAATAAGCATAAAAGCTTCCCGACATTGAGCTCAACTCTCGGGAATTAGATAATGTGCAAGCATATCATTTTCTTAATAATAATATAGAAATGGTTTCCCATTGTCTTCTTCCAGAATTTTGACTAGGTTCTGCCCTCTGCTGCTGGTTAAAAGAAGTCTAATTGAAAATACTGGCACATCTGTTTAAAGGGGCAGGGAGAGAGAAGGATAGCAGTTAGTTTAGGAAGTATTGCCTGAAATTGGATTTTTCTGATTACCATTTAATCTATATTAAATATTTTATTTAGCAGGTACTTCTTTTAATGATTGCAGATATAATGGGGGGGGGAATTCTGACCAATGCATGCACTTATCACCAAATTTTGTGTGTCTGACAATAATGAACACTGGAGTAACTTATTGGCAAAGCTGCACAAGAGGACTTTATCAGAAACAGATGGCAGCAACTAGTGATCTTTGCAGCCTCTCTCTTAGTCATTTCTCTTCTGGTTTAAGGAATGAATTGCAACTGCTAAATGACAAAAGGGTACATTGAATTCTAGAAGGTGGCATCTTGATAAATATGATTGGTATCAAAAGATATACTTCTGAACATTGATTGGTCATGGACCACAATAAACAAACAATAGGCTTTTTAGCAATCACAAGGGTGTTTCTTTGGAACCTGATTTTTCTTTGCAGAGATACCATAATTCACTACTCGGAATAATATTTCAGAAAACTTATTCATATATGTTTTAAAGCTTTGTGAATGAAACTATTACTTGGGTAGATAGTATATAATATGTGGTAGAGAAGTAGCTAATTTATTTGTTTGTTTGATGTAGAGGCCAACCAATTCCAAAGTAACTCTAAATGGCTTACGCTATCAATAGGAAACAATAAAAAGAAAACAATAAAATGGAAATCCCATATGTCCAGACAGTTTCCATCATACTGTACAGAAAACATAAAACATAGGGCTCCACAGTCTACTCCATGGCTGGGAGAATAGTTACCTTTAAAACATTTGGTTTTTAAAGATGTCCAGAACATCATAAAAATAGGAACTACAGAAATTTCTGGAGAATATCATTCCAGAGGACAGGTGCTCCTGATAGATTGAATTGTGTAACAACTGGTTCCAAAGCACACCAAAAGTTGAACTTTCTCTTGCTTTTCCATTTTCAGTCATATTTCTGGCCAGAAATCTTCTATTTACTTAAAATATTTCTTAAGTAAAAAAAATCTAACATGCCAATATATGATTTGAAACATATGCTAGATGGTTTATTGTGGCATGGGCTTTTACAAGTATTGGTGCACTTCCTCAGGCTGTTTTGACTTTTGCTTGTCAATTTCAGGCTTAAGCCTATTATCCTTTAAGATGCCAGATTTTTTTTCCCTTCAGCATTATGTTCTTCATAGAATGAAATGGAGCAGAAGGGAAGGAGAATTTTACAATATTATTTTTAAGTAGTGGTATTTCCAAGTATAGGTTCCTATTGTATGGGTCACTTAAAAGCTTAAAAAAATTCTCTGATCTGCATAAGGTTAACCTAGTACACTATATTAACTCTAGTATGTATGTATATGTGTGTGTGTGTGTGTGTGTGTGTGTATTTGAAATATGAAATGCTGTTTTTTCACATTTAAAATACAGAAACAGCATTGACATAGATTTAATTTGTAGTTTACTTTTGCAAATAAAGTCTTGCTTTGATTTTGACTAATGGATCTTTGAAGATAGATCCATATTCTCAGGCAAAGTACATCTCTGGAAAAATATTTCTTATGAATGCATAAGTTGATTTTGGTATTTTTCTGGATTATATCTTTTTCCATTTATTAAATCAATATGTTTATTGTGGGAAAGAGCTATAATTCATAGACAGTCAGAACACATCTCTTGGCATGCAAAGGGTCCAAGTGGTGCATATATATAGATGATTATTTAAAATAATATTGGAAGCTAAATTAAAACTAGACGATGCAATATGTCATTAGTATTGCTTATTAGTGAATATGCTTATCTGCATTTATTAGCTTTCCTGAGAGTAAAGTGTAGCCAGGAAAAAGTATTCTCTTCTTTAATTTTGCCATATAGCCTGGCACTCCTAGTCAAAGAGAGTTCTTATGATTTAAGTTTATTCACATCCTCTGTGATTAGCAGTGCTAGGAATTTTTGTGGATAACACGATACATTCAAAACAAACCAAAGACAGTTATTCCACTTGGAGAAAGAACCAATAAATGTGTGGTTCCATATGACTTAATAGAACGTATACAAGCACATTAACAGTAGATACTGTGGTTCCTGACAGAGTAAACCAATTTACTTCAACAATATGATAGGGAATATTATAGAAGCTTATCTGTACTTATCTTAAGTAGAAATATGTAATATTTCGCTTGGATGGGGGTGAGCTTATTTATATATTCTTCCCCTTTGGCTAAGGTTGTATAGTATATGTTCTTTTCAGTTTTAATTTATGAATTATTTATTTCATTACAAGGGTAATTATGATTAGCTAGTCACTGAAAAAAAATCTGTGATGTCAATTTTCAAAATATTTAATTATTTCAATATTCAAATTGTCAGAGAAATGTAAAAATTATCCAGTAAGCATACTTTAGCTTAATATTTTTGCAATGTGATTTAATGGGTATATTTAGATTTTTGATTAAAGATGCACTTATAAGTAATCAGTATAAATTTGCCAGGTTATGACTGCACTAATAAGCAATTCATAATCTGAACCGAAACACTTAAGTTTCCTGCAGTGTCTCTAGAAATAACCATTAGAGGGTGCACAGTGAATGGGCATTTAACTGCTAGCTGAATGACTTGCTTCAATTTGGTTGCTGCTTTATATAAGTGAAGGTTAATATAGAGCCAATGCAATCACGCTACAGTGTGTATGCATATTATTATTTTCAGCTCGAATCAACCTACTGCAGGTTGAAGTCTTTTTCACTGAATGTTACAGATTATAATCTACTATGGTGGTCTAGTACGAATTGGTAGATATTTTAATTCCCCCAACTAGGGATGAAAAAGAGTGATATTGGCCCAAAGTCATCTGCCAGTTTCTGTGCTTAAGGAAGGATTGGATCTTGTCTCCCTGCTTCTAGTCCAGCACTTTAATTGCTACACCATGCTGATATTTTCTTTCTCTCTACATATACAAACATGCATAGATACATAGACATAGATACATATGCTAGGGGTGTGTAATAAGATCACATGTGTCCTCTTTCACAGACTTCCATTTTAAATTACATCTGACATTTAAACTTGTAATGCAAGACCGTAACTGAGGTAAAAGGATAGTAAGGAGTAAGGACGTTTTCTTCTCTAACTTGTTTCCCTCTTTCACACCTGAATTTCGGATATCTTTCAGAAAATTAAATTAAATTATCGTTTCCATCTTTTCGAGATATAGAGATAACGGATATTATAGAAAGGACGACGAACATTATTATTATTATTATTATTATTATTATTATTATTATTATTATTATTATTATTATTATTATGTAAAGTTGGAAGGGATTATCAAGAGATCATTGAAATGGATAGAAAACCATCTTTTGTACTTCATGCAGCATAAATAGTTGTTCCATGCTTATATAAATGTGTGTATGTGTATATTTTAAAGCAAGTATTTAAGCCATTAAATTACTGATGCAGTTTTAAATATACAGTTGGCATTTTAATTTCTTCATTCTTGTTTCAAGAGCGGAGGAATCATATTTTCTCCCATGTACATACATAATGTTTTTAACTTTCTGTGGATAATCTGAAAGTATATGTAATCAAAATTATTTTGTATATCAGGGCATCAAGTTATCAGCAGAGGTCAAACCATTTGTCCCCAAGTTTGCAGCAGTAACAGTGGCATGGTCAGAACCCGCAGAAGCATGTGTCTTTCCTGGATATTATACTACATGCTACCCATATGTTGAGGAGCCATCAGTGAATAAGTATGTACCCTTTATGTTTCATTTTTGAGGAAACTATTAATTTCCCAAGATCTTGAATTTAATTTCTAAGTAGTTTGGTGAATTATATTTATTGGTTATTTATTTAAGCAATTTATATGGCTCCCCATTTCAACAATAATTGGTTATTTAGTATTTTAGGCTACGGTATTTAATTTATTTCTTATGAGACACTTCAGAGTTGATGTGTCAACTTCAAAGGCCTTTTTCTCATCCCTAAATGTCTTACTTTATTATCTATGGAATAATAAGAATAAGAACAGAATTTAAATGGAAAGAGAAGATAATTAAGAATAAAGAAAAAACTCTGAGATATCAGTTCCTTTGTATTTAGATTGTTTTGCTGTTGGAACAAAAATATAGCTTATATCCTATTTATATAAAATAATTCATTTCCAAAAAACATATAAATAAATGTTGATACTTTTACAACTTGTGATGTTCATATTCTGTTATATATTAATCAGAAATCTAAACATCTAGTGCTAGCATTTAGAACTGAAATATTTTCCAATTATCCTCTTTTCTTTCTTGGTATATTACTGCATGCAATATATGGAAGAAATTCTACATCTGTAACCTAACACATGTATTTTTGAATTTCATGAATCAGCTTTCATTCCATATTTTATGCCATTTTATGTTTATTCCTTCTCAAAAAAATCTTAGCAGAATAAACCAAGTGACTTGTTATAACTTTAAAAAGCCATGTTTTTACATTACAATTGTTTTATCATTTGTTACATTTGAGTACCACCCATATTATGATATAAATAAAAACATACTTCTACAGTGGGATTATTTTCCTACTGTAAAATATCGATGCATTTGAGTAACCTGTTCCGCTAAAAATCAATATGCTTATTCTGTTTAAGACAACAGCTATATATTGAAGAAGTATCATGGGACACCTCCACCTGTCTTTCTCAGCGTGCATCTCAAAATCTTACAGGACGTGCTTCTCTTGAAGAGTACACCAATTCTCCTTATTCTCTTACTGCCACACCAAATACACGTGCAGTTTCCAGCTTCCAAAGTCAGAACAGTTCTACTAAACCGGGTAGAGAGTACACCAAACAGACTTCTTCCATCAGAAAAGAAGGTGCTTGTTTTCCCAGGGTAAGCGATAAAGGTTTACACAGCTATTTTCTGTCTTTCTGTAATCTCGTCTCTTGCTCTTCATCTCCAAAGAAGGAGGCATACTGTTGAACATTGAACATTGAACATTGCCTAAATGAAAACCTGTGGGCCTCCTCCTGGTATTCTTTCTGATCCTTAGCTGTCCTTGGATTCACAAGTAATGACTGCGATAAAGAGCAGGACAAGAAGCAACGGATGGAAACTGATCAAGGAGAGAAGCAACCTAGAACTAAGGAGAAACTTCCTGACAGTTAAAACAATTAACCAGTGGAACAAGCTGCCTCCAGAAGCGGTGAATGCTCCAACACTGGAAGTTTTTAAGAAGAGACTGGACAGCCATTTGTCCGAAATGGTATAGGGTTTCCTGCCTGAGCAGGGGGTTGTACTCGATGACCTCCAAGGTCCCTTCCAACTTTATTATTATTATTATTATTATTATTATTATTATTATTATTATTATTATTATTATTATTATTATTATTA
>NW_015387886.1:196925-212958 GCF_001527695.2 Protobothrops mucrosquamatus | reverse complement strand
CCCCAGTACCTTTGAAAGGTTGCTAAATTAATGGTTGTAAGTCGAGGACTACCCGTGCATAGGGGTATCCTTGAAAAAAGCCTAGAAGCCTCAGTTAATACAAAATGCAGGAGCTGAGCGGCAAACCAATACTTGAATCTTAAAGCTGGATCTGTATTACTGCAATTGGTTATCTCAGCAGAAAGTGAAGTAGATAGTATTAACCATTTTTAAAGTTTAGAGCAGGGGTAGTCAACCTTGGCTCTTTTATGACTTGTGGACTTCAACTCCCAGAATTCCTGAGCCAGCCATGCTGGCTCAGGAATTCTGGGAATTGAAGTCCACGAGTCATAAAAGCCAAGGTTGACTACCCCTGGTTTAGAGGGATATCTAAGAAATTATCTTCCTGATATGAACATATCTGAATATTAAGATCTGCAGAAGAGACTCAACTGTGTGCCTTCTATCCGAGAGACCAATTACTAGATATAGGCAAAAGGACCTCCTTCTGCATTAATCCCAGGAGGAAATATATTCTCTTGGCTGTATCTTTTCTTTAGGTATAATCTATGTTTATTCTTGAATGTTCATTTTGTTTTACATGTTTTATTTTAATAACTGTTCAGTATTTGAATGAATGTAAATAATATAAGTGGAATAAACAAGGAAATATTTTAGGAAATTCAACTTGGAACGTATTGTTTTTTCCTTGTTATTTTGTACAGAGACGGCTGGAAAATAATGAAACCAGACTGGAGAATAAAAGGCCTAATGGAAGTGATTTTACCTGGAGATCAACAGACAATGCACCTTATATTGCTCTGCATAGCAGAAATCCTATTAAATCTGGTACACTGACTCACATGATTGAAAAAAAAGAGGCCAGAATACACAGTAAGATCACTTTTAGATAACATGTTATTAAATAATATATTTAAGGAATGTTAAAATGCAGCACTTTCTCATTCACACAGAGAAAATATTCTAAAATGTTCCCTCTGCTGAAATAAAGAGGCTCCTATAGAAATCTTTGAGGAAAAAAAAAACAGATTTTGCACGTAGCTGGAACAGGGCACAGAGGTGTGCGTCTACAAGTTTGACGCCTAAATCAAACAGGAGGGGAAATGAAGGGAAACAACCTAATTAGAACTAAGAATGCTTAGTGGGGATATAATCATTGGTTGGCTTGGCTGGCGAGAAAGATGAAAATACACTATACAGGGTGATAGAATGCAGTGGCTTGAGTCTTGAACAGAATAATTTGTTTCAGGATCTGGCCTATATATAATAACTGTTAAAAATAGTAAACTGATTATGTGTTATTGAAAAAGGTAATCATTAGTGTTTACATTTTGTTTTAAATTAGATAGGCCTATTAAAGTTATGAATGGGAAGTTCAAGCAAATTCCAAACGCTGAGCATCTTCCAGAACCTGCCTTTGAAATGACCTTGTCAGATTTCCCAAAACTCCAAGACCTAGAAAGTAACAATCTCCTGGATCTTCAAAAGCATGCATGGGGGCCAGTGGGCTCAGCAGAAGGAGATAAGCTGCCTCTGACACCTCCAGGAAAACTTGCAATTTCAAATATAACCAAAGAGGTTAGCCACTGGATAGTGTTTGAAATGTTGAACATAGAGGTGTTGATACAAAACCATTTGCTAATCAGTACAACTGCCAATTTCTATTAAGGGAACGTGAATAGAAACATATCTCATCAATAATGTCAGTTCCATGGCATGTTAGAGAAAATTTGGAACTAAATTCTTAGTTATCAAAAATGTTCCTCTAAGTCTTCCTAAAATGACATTCTGATTATTTTATACGTTATGTATAAAATATCCTCTTTGGGGGAGAGGGGAAAGCTTAGTTTGATTTATATTTATAAAGAGAAAGAGTTGGGTTGGGTTGGCAACTAAAAATGATTAAATGTTTCTTATTACCCTTTTGTATATAATAATTTTTGCATGGATTGGTTTATTCTTTTGTTCTGTAATAATTTTGTAGTTGTCTCATAGTGAGAACAATGCATTGAATGTATTAATATGGCTTACGTTCTTTGTACTATCTAGCAGGTAATAAATATTAACAAATCATACTTGCTAAATAAAAAAAATAGACAGCCAAGTATACATTGGCCATATGTGAGTTTTGATGTATGGTGGTTGTGTTAAATGGGCCTAATAAATTTAAACTTCATAGACTTTTTTCTCTCTCAAAAAGTTTTGCTAAGTTAAAGGATTGAATTTCTCCAGTTCTTTTTAATTTTTTCCGATTCTTCTATGAATTTAGCTTCATTTATTACATACAAATAGATAGGAAATTCAGAGTTATAAGTAGTAATGTCCAGTTTGCAAAATATAAATCCACCTATTCCCAAGAAATTCTGTATAAAAGACTTAAAGATTTTAAAAATGAGGATTTAAAAGCATAAGATTTTTATGCTGTCTGGCAAAAAAAAAAAGTATGTGTGTATGCATGTGTGTATGCATGTATTTATACTTTATTTCCAGTGGCTCTTGTAAATTTGTAATTGAACGTAACTAAATATGGATTTTCCATTGTACATAAATTATATACTAGATCCCGAAGAATTCCTTTAATGAAGCAAGATGTTTTCTGCAACAACTGAAGCTTTTCTGGACCAGTGTTTTTTATTTTATTATGAACCTATTATTTTATTTATTATCATGGTGAGGCTTTACTTTCTGATTGATTCCGAGTAGTGGTGCATGTGATAAATTATTTTTAAATTATGCTAAATTGTGCATATTTTCAACTAAAGGTGTCAATATTTACTATAGGTTGAAGTATGTCGGAAAAATTATTTCCCTACAAGACCCTTAAGTTCTTCATCAGATCCTGGTGGTAAGTATTATCCAGCCCAGTATAACTTGGCTTCATGTTGATGCTGTATCCTGCTACTTTAGAGTTTAAAGCATTAATTCTCATTCCAGTTCTTACTTTATAAATGCATATGCTTAAAATCCATTCAGTCTGTGGATAAAGTATCCATACATGTGATTAGTCTGTTTCAAGGTATACAATAATTATTGAAGACCTCAATTTTTCATTTAACACATAAAATACAAATCGTGATTTTATATGGGGCAACCTTGGTTCTCTCTGAGCTTGGTGGTTTTCTTGCAGACATTTCATCACCCAAACTAGATAACATCATCAGTGCTAGTAAGGAGTCAGTTTGCTCTTAGTTTATATTCTAGTGCAGTGATGGCAAACCTTTTAGAGACTGAGTGCCCAAACTGCAACCCCAAATCCACTTATGCATTGTCGAGTGCTGGGTGGGTGTGGCTCATTGGGTGGGCGTGGCCAATTGGGTGGGCGTGGCTGCAATGGTAATGGCAGACTGGGTGGGACTTTGCAAGAACTTTTTTTTTCCCGCGAGAAGTTGAAATTGACTGATTGAACCTTTTTTTTTTTGCACATGGCGGTGGAGGCCTAAAGCGAAAAGGTTTTATAAAACCCAGCTGAAGGCCTAGGACTGGGGCAATGATGCATGTGCCCACAGAGAGGGCTCTGAGTGCCGCCTCTGGCACCCGTGCCATAGGTTCGCCACCACTGTTCTAGTGGCTTTCCCTGTCAGTGTTAATCTATGCTCATCATGGTCGAAACTATGGTTAGGTCTGGGAAACTATGACCATCCTAAACGAAGCCAAGTCCAAAGACACTAGAAGCCTGACACTCTGACAAATTAGCCATTAATAGACACATAGACATAAACAATATCTACATACTATGCAAAAGCAAGCCAAAAAGCAAGCCAATATCTACATACTATACAATTAGCAAGCGAAAAAGGGAACAAAAAGACCAAAACACCTCTCCACCAGCAAGCAGCACCCAGATGAGCATAGATTAACTCCAAGATTAACATCAGACCAACAGTCAAGTAAACAATACCCCAGTCAAGGAACTGCCATACAAGCTAAGGGTAAACAGCCCAACCAAAGAATCTCAAAGACCACTCCCAATACTGACAGGGCAAGTTACTAGAATATAAACAGAGCAAATCTACTCCTTACTAGCACTGATGATGTTATCTAGTTTGGATAATGAAATATCTGCAAAAAAAACCAGCCAAGCTCAAGGAGCACCAAGGACCCCTTATTTAAACCCTGAGCTACAAATATTCTCCTTTAATCATTTCATATATAATTTTACAGTCCAGTATGTCACCAGAAGATTTGTTAAGATTTATTTGTCAGGCTGTCCTTAAATATAATACTTTTTTATGAGAGGGAATACTTCTCCAAAATAGCGCCTTTAGAAAGGGTTTCTTAGAAAGCTTGGCATAGCCCAGTGGTGGCGAACCTATGGCACGGGTGCCAGAGGCGGCACTCAGAGCCCTCTCTGTGGGCATGCGCGCCATCGCCCAAGTCCTAGGCCTTCAGCTGGGTTTTATAAAACCTTTTCGCTTTAGGCCTCCGCCGCCATGTGCAAAAAAAAAAAAAAGGTTCAATCAGTCAATTTCAACTTCTCGTGGGGAAAAAAAAGATCTTGCAAGGTTGGAATTGATTGATTGAACTTTTTAGTCCCACCTAGTCTGCCGTTACCACGGCAGCCATGCCCACCCAATGGGCCACGCCCACCCAATGGGCCACGCCCACCCAATGGGCCACGCCCAGCCAATGGGCCACGCCCAGCAAATGGGCCACACCCACCCGGCACTCGACGATGCATAAGTGGGTTTTGGGTTGCAGTTTGGGCACTCGGTCTCTAAAAGGTTTGCCATCACTGGCATAGCCTATTAAAAGTATATCTTGCTGAACTTTAGTGGTTGATACTACTTAGTTTGTATATACATTCTGTTTGTTCTCAGTTCCTCAGGTGCACTCAGACCTTTTCACTGAGCCACCCTTGTCTTGGGCCACTGTGTTTTCACAAAGTCATAAAAAAGTTGTTTCAGTTCCAGCTTCAATTCTGGCGAGCAATCATTCTGGAAATAATAAAACAGATAATGCTCCTGTGGATTACAAGGTACGAAGATTGGTTTCCAAGCTCTTTTACTGTTTTATAATTAGCCAGAACTTTTAGTGACCCTGCAGCATAAAATATTTAAAATGCATGGATTTGTAAGAGGAAGAATGATAATCGTGATAAAAATCAAACACGTTATTTCTCTAGAATATTTTTAATGGAAGTGGTATAAAAATGTTTTAAATAAATAAATGAGATTAAGTAACCCACATTTTTTTTCTTTCTTTTTCTGTGCATAATCACTACCCTGATCAACTTTCCTTAATTTCTACCACATAGCTCTTCTTCTATTTGTGCTTATTATTTATTTATATTTATTTATTTAAAATATTTATATGGCCACTCATCTTAAACCTTTCTGGGCAGCTCACCATAGCAATAAACCAATTCATAAAAAAGATCATAAAAGCAATAAAACATATATCTTCACTTCCTTATAGCATGCTATTAATCTTCCTGAGACTGTTTTCTATTATTTTAATTATAAAATGTCTTCCTCTTAATCTTGAAAAAAAAACCACCTGATTTTTATCTCTTAGTATAGATATAACATGCATTTATAATCATGCTGTGAAATTGAGCAGAGTGGCTAAAATAAGGACAGAATTATGACATAGGCCACTGGTCCATAGACCCCTGTGGGGCCAGGATGCGGTCACAAGGGGGTCCGCGAAGGCTCAAAGAAATTTATGATTTAAATGAGTTAAGTCTTAGTGGTCCGTGCCCATGGCCACAAAAGGGTTTAAAGGTTTTGTGTGGTAAAGAAAAGGTTGAGAACCACTGACAATAGGGAGTCATTTTCCTATCTTTGATTCCAGGTAGGAAAACATGTTTTCTCACTATGTGAGACTAAGAGCTTATTTGAATTGTATTTGAGGGTAGATAATTGTAACTAAAATTGTAGCCTTACCCTACAAGACAGTCTTGGCTTTATTTTAATCCTCTCCTAAGAAATTATTTACTTCTACTTATACAGCAATCAGAAACAATAGAAAATGCAAATGCTCTTGAAGAAACAGTAGATCAGAAGAAGAAGAAGAAGAAGAAGAAAAAGAAAACCAGATCATGCAGTGAAGTAGAGAAACTTCCTACCCAGAGCATTTTAGTTCAAGAACCTCCAAGAATTGAGGTGCTAAAGCTAATTATCTGACTCAACTAATTATTTATTCGTATGTTTGTGAAGGAATTATATTAAAGAATAATTTAAAGAAATAAAAAGTCATTATGATTTAAGCTCCACATAACAATCCAAAATCATATAATTTTTATTTTATATAAAATAAAAAGCCTAAATTCCAGGCTTTAGTATAAATTTCTTCCCTCAATTATTTAAAATGCCAGATCCTATTTAAAAATAAAGCTTTTATCATTTTTATTTTACTTTTTTAATGACGTGTAATAACAATAGTACATAAGTGGAGAAAATCACAATCTTCTTATAAAAGTTATATATATTCTACTACTAAGTAGAAAATAGTTTAAGTGTTAAACTGATATAATGTATAATAATTATTTTTCTTTTAAGTTTATAACTTGGATCAGTACTGTTTCCACTAAAAAGTTGTAATATCTTTACCAAATTAAGGGTTTGTTTTCCTCTCTGAATGTGAAATAAACAAACAAATAAATACAGAGACACATACACATAGTAAAAATAGAGGAATATTTGTATTTGAACTGCTCATGATTTTCTTTCATTTTTTTTGTATTGTTCTTTTTTTAATTGTAAGTCATTTAAAAATCTCAGGAGATAGGCAGTCTCTGAATTGTATGTGAAAATAAATAGTTTCCTATCCAGATCTACTCAAACAACCTATTTTTATTTATGCAGGATGTTGAAGAATTCCCAGATTTAGCAGCTGCTTTTGACAGAAAACATAAACAGGCATCTGAAAATATTACTTGTATAACACCTATTATTGAGAAGACTAATGTAAGAATTACTATTTGTCTCTGTTTTCACTTTTAAATGAGTATTCATTTTTATTTTAAGTATTTATTTTGTTTTATCATAAAAGATAAAATACAAAACAGAAAAACAAACAAAATAAAAACATATGCCCAGCACTAACAACAACAACAAAGGAAAAAAAATGGTGTACAAAAAAAGAGAAAAAGGTGATCCAAATACCAAGTAAATTTAACATTATTTTTATTTATTTTTTAATGGCTGGGATTTATTCCTCTTTCATTTCAAATTGGTCTTGAGCACTTTGCTCAAGTGGACTTCATTTACAGTATCAGTCCACTGATAAATGATATCAGTCATAATAAAGGAATTGGGAATAAAAATAAAAGGAAAATAAAATAAAAGGAAGATACTCTAACAAAAATTTCCTGCAAAAAGTTCACTGCAATCCAGTGAACAGGAAGATGATATGATACGAAGTATCAGTATCATCTTTCTTAACCAAAATTCTTGAAGACTGCAAACACACCTCATAAGGTTTCTTAGGAAATAAAACTAATAGAGCTGCAGTATTAGAAAATAACCTTGGAAAAATACCCTTGCTGGTTTATATTTTCATAAAATTTTATGAATAGGCAAGTACCCAAAGAAGGTATTTTGTGAAGCATACACATTATGGTCTCAAAATTGCTTCCTGACTCCCAATGAGTTAAAAATGGCTGCCCTACATACATTAGAAAAGCTTTGGTAATTACGTGGACCCAAAGTTGTTTGTTGATGACAACATCCCCATGCAAGCAAAACTGGATGGACAATCTTATCACATATGGCACAGAGAGATATGTGAAACTAAAGAACTGAAGCAGGAATAGATGCATGTGTGAAAGCATCCATAGAATATCACTTGATCCAAACCTATCATCATAATTTTGGAGTTAATAGCTAGAATCCTGTTAACTCATGATTTGAAGGTTGTCAGCTCGTAAGAACTTAGATCAATGGATTAAAATCTACAAGTAGTCCTTGTTTTGTAACCAGCTACTTAGTCATTAAGCGATGTGGTTACTAAATGAAACTGCAACAATGTGTATGTTCTTACTTCAGCTTTCCTTTGCTTTACAGACCTGTAAATACAAGGACTGGTTGCAAAGTTTCTTTTTCATCACCGTTGTAACTACAAATGGTCGCTAAACAAGTCAACTGCTAAACGAGGACTACTTGTAATTAGACTACTCAACTGAGAGCCATACCTTTTCACCCTTCATACCTTTTTCATTTTATTTGTTTTCCAGGTAATCACAGAGCTCTCTAGATTGGAGTCTCATGACCATTCTCCAAAGGAATTAACAATACCTATGCCAGATATATTATCAACAAGAAAAAAAGGCAAACAGGGTTCACCAGCTCCAATAGAAAAAAGGAAAATGCAGGTGAATTTATTTTTTCTGTGTTACATTAACTTGTTTGTAGGCTATATGAATATTGCTGGATAGATATGCTCACATACATTTTATTTCTTAGATAGAATTTGGAATGGGAGAAAATCTGTGGGTTTTTCTTTTACTTCCTACAGGATGCTCTTCCATCTAAGAAGAATAGAAGAAAAAGTCAGATTCCTGTGCAACTTGATTTAGGGGGTATGCTGGCAGTTTTGGAAGAAAAACAGCATGCAGAAAAATTAAACCAATCATCTAAACCTGTGGTGCTTTCAGGTATGCTTTTGATACTGTTTCTCTAAATCAGGCATGTCAAACTGCAGACCCGCAGGCCGGATGCATCATACTAAAACTGCCAGCAATGGGGGAAAAGTTGCGATACGTCACGCGATGTTGCGAGTTTGACATGCCTGCTCTAGATTATGACATTCAAATCTATCACTCTTTTTCTATTTTGTACTTCATATCTTCTAAGGTGAGCTAATTATTGAAAGAATTCAATAAAGGAATAGAATGAAAGAATTCAGATATTATTTTATTCTCTGTTACGTGAAGTCAAAGCTATCAGTTCTTTAGCTGGTGTTGGCTTTCATATGCATGGAGTTCTTCCATATAATGCTTTTTTGGGGCCAGCATTTTCTTCTTGTTTTTATTACCGGTACATTATTTCAGTATTTATGTTTTGTTTTCCTACACATTCAATAAGTTTCAATTTTTAATTTGCATCAATGCTTATTTTTGGCTGTCTTTTCTGTAATCATGCTTTTCTTCTTCAATAGTTTGTTTGACTTGAAGTAAACTTCTGCCTCCATTTTGTGGGGCAGGTATAATCTATCAAAACCACTATGGGGATGTAATGCATAGCTCATTAGCTTTAATGTTTCTCAGTCTAAACGGTTCAGTTTTATATCATAGGTAAGGCCCAAGTATAGATGGCTTTGATGATATTTCCACGATTCAAATAAATAATAAATTATGATTATGATGTGTGGATAATCTACCATTACATTAACAGTCTTAGACACTGGATGGGTATGAAAGATACAGTTGCTCTTAATCTACAAAAGTTTGTGAGAGCAGTCTGAATATATCAAGCAAGATATTACAATAAATGTGGACAAATGTAAGGTGATAATGACCACTGAATTTCAGTGAAAAGTTTCATGACTTCTTTAAATACTTGGTATAAACACCAAACTGATTTATTTGCAGTAATAAGGTAAGCATGAGCATAAATACTTGCTGGAGCAATCTGCAGTTGAGTGGATGAAGGTACGAGAGAGAGAGAGAGAGAGAGAAAGAGAACTATAGTATTTTATCATTTAAAAAAAATAGTAGTGATATAAACAACTAATTACTTTTAGTTAAAATTGGTAGGAACAGAGGCAGAAGAAATTTTCTAAAACTGCCATGTTCCCAAGAGAAGGCTGGTGTAATATATTGCTACACAAAGAAAGGAAGATGTTCTGTTACATATTCTTGAGTTTATGTGATGAGTTCACTGTTAAACCTGAATTACACTCAAAGGTAAGTAATGACTTCAGATTTAAAGCCGCCATCAGATTATATTTGCATACTTATATTTGTTTCAGTTGGTGGTGGAGTAACATTGCCCTCTAAGGAATCTGTCAGAGTAACAAAAATTTCGCAGTCAATTCAGAACAATACTCCACACAATCCCTTGGACTCTAGTTCTCCATTGGTCAAGAAAGGGAAGCAGAGAGAAGTCCCAAAGCCAAAGAAGCCAACATCCCTAAAAAAGGTACATTCATCTAACCACTCTAAGTACAGTATAGTGTAACTGTTGCTCCTTTGCCTTTACCAACATTTCTCAACCTGACAACTTGAAGATGTGTGAGCTTCAACTCCCAGATTCCCTAGACTGGCTGGACAATTCTGGCAATTGAAGTTGACACGTCTTAAAGTTGCCATCGTTGAGAAACACTGCTATAGATGCATTGGCCTTCTTTAATATTTAATACATATGAAATTCTTCAAACTGTTGCTACAAGAAACATATTAAGGACTAATACATTAATCCTTAGGGATGTGAGTGAGATAGAATTTGAGTGAATTCACTTTTAAGGTAAAATTGCTCAAAGAGTTTTTTGGGGACAGGCTGTTGAAATGATCAGGAATATAAAATGTATCGCTACCTTACTATGACACAGCAGCATAACATGTGAACTATCTTTTAATTTAACATTAAAAAGATGCCTCTTCATGTTAAGATAATGCCATAGTTTTCTCATAGGATTTCTCTTTATATTAATTTAAATGTGGCAATTAGCAACTGCCTGTCAGAGATGTGTAACAGCCCTTCTACTCCTGTAAAACTGCACCACCAGGTCTGCCTCATCCAATAGAACAGTCCAGGATGATGTCACAAATATTAGTTTTCAGCTTAGTGTTTGCTGCCACTATTTTGTTTTCCTTTTCTTAAACAGGGTTGTAGCAGTAAGGCCAAAAGGATGAAAATGTGTTCCCTTTTTTGCAATTGAAGGAATTTAAGAGCTTTTAAACTAATACCTGCTTTTCAGTCCGTGAAGACCAAGGCCTTCTGATGCATGTTACCACATTGCAATCTACATAAGACATAAACTGGCAAAAATATCTCTGTTTAAAATGGTACTGAAACTTTATTAAGAATACACAGTAGTAAAGAAAACATGGATGGGTGTTAGGTTAAAAAAAAAGTATGAACAAGGAGATGATGGGAAGGCTTAGCATAAAATGATAATGAGATGTTAGAAAAAAGACTAGCTTTGAAAGAAATTGAATGAGGCTAGCTTAGTGCCTGTTCAATATAATATAAAATACAAATACTACTCTTGCTGGACATTCATGCACCTAGAAGTCTGCATAAGTCCAATTCTTTTCTACATTTTGAAAGATTTCACTCATAACCTGAGCTTAGATTCCTCTGTTTCTTTCTTCACAGCTAGTCAGGGCTCCCAAGAAAAGTCCATAGAAGGAGAAGGGAAAAATGTCTAGCCAATTTCTCCCATGTTCTTTAGCTGCCAAGAGAGAGGTGTTGTTACTCAGGGATTTGGACAAGTGACCGCCTCTAGATTTTTGGCCAATGGTGGGTCAACATGAATAAAATCTGACCTAATGTGAATCTCTAGAAGCCTACATTACTAAAGGCATTCATTTCAACCCATCCCATTGAGCATGTGGAACAGAATTCAGTATTTGCACATATTTAAAATCTATCCACTTGCCATGCTACCTTTCATGGAATGTCATAGACAAAAAGCATCCTAAAGTAGTTAAGCGTTGCCTGCCAATATTTCAGGAACCAGTTAGCTTTATTTGGGGAGAGCCTAATGCACGTATTTTCTTTTAAAGATTATTTTAAAGGAGAGAGAACAGCGAAAACAGCAGCACATTTTGGAACAGATGGCTACACCAAATAAAACTGATGCTGTTGAGCAGAGTGCAGAATCTGTTCCTGATGAGGAGCAACATTGTAAAGCCTCCAAAGAAGTTGCAGAGTGCATCAGCAGGCAATCAGCTCCAGGTGCTTGTAGGGAATGGATTGTTTTAAAAAATGTGTTAATGAATAATTGGTGTGGCTTGTTTGTGATACAGCAGCTACTGCACATAAGCCTAGACCAGGAGTAGGCAAGCTTGGCTCTTTTATGACTTGTGGACTTCAATACCCAGAATTCCTGAACCAGCCATGCTGACTCAGGAGTTCTAGGAGTTGAAGTCCACGAGTCATGAAACAGCCAAGGTTGCCTACCCCTGGCCTAGACATTGCTTTTTTCCTACAGAGTGCACAAAAAAAATCTTGCTTAAAATTCTCATCTTCCTTTTGCGGATATAATTGTCACTTTTGAGCCTTTTGTAGATAGTTAAAAGCTGCAATGGATAAGGTTGATCTTCATTGCACCCGTGCTTATATCTTAAGTTGGCATTTAGCATTGCCAGGTTTTCTACATGCAAAAGGCACTGTTCAGTTTAAAACAGGAACAGTAAAGAATTAGCTTCTCTTATAACCTAAAAGAGCTTGAAAATGTGAAGAAGAGATATTATTTCTATTTTATGTTTTAATCTAATTTCAAATGTAACTATAACTAACACACACACATGGTATATTATATATATTTAGCATATCATATACATTTAATGTACATGTATGCATCACTTATTCTTCAGACCATTCTCAAGCAATATAAAAAGTTTTAACAATAAATTAAATATAACATAAAATGCAATGAGAACATAGAATAAAGAAAAATAAGAAAATTTTAGTAATGGTGTTTGGAATATTACATAGTGATCGTTCAGTCTTGCTTTCAGGCAAATGGATCAAGCTCTCTCCTTGATATTAATTTTAACTCATTAGTTATAAATATGAAACATAATGCCTTTGAAGGATGGTGATGTGACTATTTTAAATGTTAACTATTTGCTTTGCATACAAAGATTGCTTAAACTTTAAACAGAAATATGTAAAATGTCGTGTTCCATGGCTACCCTTTCTGTAATCTCTCCTCCTTATGTGGCCTGTCACTTTTCATGCCAGATTAACTTTAATACTTCCTTAATAAATTTAAACTGACCCAAATTAATCAGTAATATTTCTAAGGCTTCTGAACAAAATAACCATTTGTGTATACAACTTCCTTTTACTTAGAAGTTGTAAAAGAAGTTGCAGTAATTCTGACTGAGAGTAATTCAGAAGTGGACTTGAGATGTACAGAATTCAGTGGCTCCGTGCAAAACTCCACTGCTCCATCAGAGTTGAAATCCAGCTTTCCCAAAATCCATAGCCGAAGATTTAGAGAGTGAGTACATTGATATCAGTCATTCAAACCTTGCTTCTGTTATCGGCCTGGGAGTTCTGTGAAGTGAGATGCCTGATGGTAATTCTGGCACAAAGCTACAATCTGAATAGATTCCTTACAAGGCCTGTTCAAGAGTTCAACTGAATATGTAAAAACTTCCACACTGGATAGAGAATGAAGATATCATTTCTTACTCTCCCCAACTTGTGCAACGTGAATGTCTGAAGGGAAGCTCTATTCATACTGATCTGAAATATTAGTACAGCTTCCCACGCAGTGCAAGCTTATGTTTTTTCACTCATGTTCAAACAAGTAACTTTGATTTGAGATTTCCAACTGAACTTCTGAAGATCAGAAAGGGATGGAGCTGCCTCTGTGGCCCTGTTCCAAATCCAATTTGACTTCCTCCATACATTCAGCTGCATGCTGGATTAGTAAAATTCTGCAATGAACCTTAATTATAAGCAAATTACATGTTAGGATGGAATGATGGATTTGCGCTTTTGGATAAGTTTGACCATTGGAAATGTTTAGTTCACAGGAGAAGAAATTGACATTTTTAAACTATCTTACCTTTACATGTACTGTTTGGTTCAGATGATGTTAGTTAGGTGTCAATTTGACTCAGCCCCTGGTATCAGTAGGGACAAATACCTTCCATCTTGACTTGTTCCAGATAATAATCCATAGCTTTTCCAATGACATTTCAGTGATATTGTCTACTTTATTCAATGTTGCCAAATGTAGAGATTTTTTTTCTCCCCCCCTAGTCCATCATACCACTTGTCCAAAGTATTCTATGCTGATCATAGATTCAAGGGATACATTAGAATTTATGTAGTCCAAAGCTGTTTGGTTCTTCTTGCAATCCACAACATTCTTAAAATTGTCTCCAAATCTATAATCCTCATTCTTTCCCTCTTCCTTAATGTCCAGCATGAATTGCTCTACGTTTCTGCTGAAGAAACCATTGCTTATATCTTTATCCTTCATGATGTTAGTTTGCTGTTGCCATCCTGCTAGGGTTAATCTACTCTTTTTTTCTGTAGTATACTGTCCATCTTTATTCTTGACCCCAAATTCCAAAATTATCTACCACCTTCAGTTCTTTCAGCTTTCCATTGTATGTTCACAATGTATATAGATTGATACGACTTTTGCTTTCTTATTATTTAGTATAAACCCATATTTTTCACTTCTCATTTTTATTTCAATGTTGTTTTGAGTCCAGAATAAGCCATCACATTCTGTTATTCTGCCATTCTGTTTGTAAATAAGATTTGAGTACAGTTAATCCCCCAGGTACGAACGTTCATTTAGTGAGTTTTCACAAAAATGAATTTATTCAGAAAGGGTACTTCTTCTTCTTCTTGTGCCATATCCGTTATCGGACGTTGGCAATCATGTTGGCGATCCTGTTTTTATCAGCAGCCGCACGAAAAAGTGTTGCTGAGTTTTGTCCAAACCAGTCCCTTAGATTTTGAAGCCATGATGTTCTTCTTCTGCCTGGACCTCATTTGCCTTCAATCTTTCCCTGGAGGATTAAATGGAGTATGCCGTATTTTTCTGGGTGTCGCATCACATGTCCGAAATATTCTAATTCTCCTTTTTTAATTGTTTTGATGATTTCCCTTGGCTTTCCCAGGCGGCTTATCACCTCCTCATTTCTGATCTTGTCAGCCCAGCTTATACGTAAAAGCCGCCTGTAAATCCACATTTCAAATGCTTCTAGTCTCTTCAGGTGGCCTTCTGTCAGAGACCAACTCTCTACTCCATAGAGCAGGATAGAAAAAAATATAGCATCTGACAAGCCTGATTTTCAGTCTTAGGCTTATGTCGTGAAGAAAGGGTACTTACATTAGAAATTCAAAACTGCAACCAAAAAGAGGCCTCTGTAGCCATGTGACTTGGATTCAGTCACTGCTGCTGTGGTGGCCATTTTTAACTCTGTGATTTGCTTGAGCCAGTTACGAATGCTATTTCCTAAAGCTGGAAGGGTGTGTGGTTTTTTGTTTTGTTTTTTTGTCCCTGGTCACATGGCCAAACAAGACCTGATGACTTTTGCAGCCCGTGCCAATTAGTGTATATTACTATAATTTTTAGGTTTTAAATTTAAATTGCCTCCAGAAGTTGTGGATGTCCCATCACTGGAAGCTTTTAAGAAGAGACTGGATAGGCGTTTATCAGAAATACTCTCTTGTGAGAGCAGTGGGTTAGACTAGATGACATTATTGAACTATCTAATCCTTTCCTGTTTGATGTTGAAAGTCTGTGTTGAGTTATCATAAATCTTTCTTATTGCCAGAGGCTTTCGCTTTCATCCTTTGTCTTTTTCCAGCTATCAGGATGCTTGATCTGCAGGTCATTTGAATAATTTCTTTGAAATGTTTGAATTTTACAGAGTCTCTTATCTCTTCTCATCTCTCTTCAGGTTCTCTTTCACATAAGTGTATTGCATTTGTTCCCTTAACTGAGCTTAAATTCTGAATGTACTTCTCCCAGTAAAACTTTTCTTTAGCATTTATTTAACTTTTAAGGTTTAACTTGTATATTTGACATCAATAATTCATGATCTGTTCCCCAATCTTCACCTGGAAGTGAATCCTCACCCGGTTGAACAAATTATTACCTTTTTGATCATCTGTTTCCTATGATAAAGGAGAGCTTATTCTGATCTTGCACTTTCAGTGATGTCCATTTTGCTTATGTTGCCGTATGAATATTGCATAGCATATTGCTTTACTATCCCAAATGTTGAATGTCAGAAATCTAACTACATCGGTGTATAGCTGTGTGTACATAAGGAAAATTTTAAATGAGGACAGTTTGCCCTTTATTTTGTATGTATATTTTTCCCACATGTTTCCCTTAAGGCGTTTTTATTCAGTGTGTTTGTACTTTATTTCATGGTATAGAA